>NC_080172.1:34270920-34494594 GCF_950295315.1 Erinaceus europaeus | reverse complement strand
GAGATGAGATCGAGAGACACTGAAAACAACAACAGAAACATATGGGATGATCTCAAAAGAAGTAACATTTATATAGATGGCCTACCAGAGGAAGAAAGAGAGGAAGGGAAGGAAACATTCTAAAGAAATTATAGGAAAAATACTTCCCAGACCTGAATAAAAGAAAGGACATCAAGATTCAAGAGGCCCAGAGAGTTCCAAACAGAATCAACCCAGACCTGAAGACACCAAGAAACATCATAGTCACAATGAGAAGAAGTAAAGATAAAGAAAGGATCCTAAAGGCTGCAAGAGAAAAAAAAGTCACATACAGAGGAAAACCCATAAGACTATCAGCAGACATCTCCACTCAAACTCTAAAAGCAGAAGAGAAATGCAAGATATCTATCGAGCCTGAATGAAAAAGGGTTTCAACTAAGATAATATATCCTGCTAGACTTTCATTCAAACTAGATGGAGGGATCAAAACCTTCTTAGACAAACAACAGTTAAAGGAGGCAACATCACCTAACCGACCCTGAAAGAGGTTCTAAAGACCTCTGATAAACAAGAACATCACTATAATACTTGCAATATATCAGAGCAAACAAAAAAAATTTTTTGAACAATGGCACTACAATACATTAAATCCATAATATCAATAAACTTCAATGGCTTAAACTCACCCATCAAAAGGTGGGGTGATGGATCAGAAAACATAATCCAACCATATGCTGCTTGCAAGAATCCCATCTGACACAACAAGATAAACACAGACTTAAAATGAAAGGATGGAAAACTATAATATAGGCTAACGGACCACAAAAAAGGCAGAAAAGCAATTCTCATCTCAGACACAATAGATTTTAAATTAAATAAAGTAATAAAAGATAGGCAAGGATATTAAATAATTATTAGAGGATCAATCAGCCAAGAAGACTTAACAATTATTGACATCTATGCACACATTGATCGACCATCTAAATACATCAAGCACCTACAGAAAGAATTCAAAAATACATCAATAGTAATGCAATAATAGTGGGAGACTTTACCCACTTTCACACTTAGACAGATAAACCAAGCAGAGATCCATAAAGAAACAAGAGAATGAAATGAAGAGATGGACAGACTAAACCTCTTGGACATTTTCAGAGTCCTTCACCCCCAAAAAACAGGAATACACAATCTTTTCAAATTCACATAACACATAGTCAAGGATAAACCACATGTTAGGCCACAAAGACAACATCAGTAAATTCAAGAGCATTGAAATCATCCCAAGTATCTTCTCAGACCACGGTGGAGTAAAACTAACATTTAACAACAAACAGAAAATTACTAAAAAGTCACAGAATTTGGAACTAAACAACATGCTCCTTAAGAACCACTGGGTCAGAGAGTCACTCAAGCAGGATGTTGAAATGTTCCTGGAAACAAATGAAAATGAAGACACAACCTATCAAAATATTTGGGATACAGCTAAAGCAGTACTGAGAGGGAAACGTATAGCCATACAATCACATATTAAACTACAAGAAAAAGCTCAAATAAATGACCTTAATGCACATCTCAGGGACTTATAGGAAGAGGAACAAAGGAACCTAAAGCAACCAGAAGGACAGAAATCACTAAAATTAGAGCAGAAATAAACAACATTGAAAATAAGAGAACCATACAGAACATCAATGAAGCCAAATGTTGGTTCTTTGAAAGATTAAACAAAATTGACAAACCCCTAGCCAGACTCACTAAACCAAAAAGGGAGAAGACTCAAATTAATATAATTTTAAACGATGGAGGAGATATCACAACTGACACCACAGAAATCCAGAGAATCCTGCGAAACTTCTATGAAGAACTATACGCTACCAAGATAGAGAATATGGAAGAAATGGAACAATTCCTAGAAACATATGCCTTCCAAAACTCAACGAAGAACTACAAAACCTAATTGCACCAATCACAGACAAATAAATTGAAACCGTTATTAAGATTCTCCCCAACAACAAAAGTACTGGACCAGATGGCTTTGTAAATGAATTCTACAAAACTTTCAGGAAACAGTTAATACCCATACTTCTTAAGCTTTTCCATAATATTGAAGATAGAGGAATACTCCCTTCCACCTTCTATGTAGCCAACATCACCCTGATACCAAAAGCAAAGAGGGACACAACAAAAAAGGAAAACTACAGACCAATATCTCTCATGAACATAGATGCCAAAATATTAAGCAAGGTCTTGGCCAACTGGATACAACAGAAAATCAAAAAGATTGTTCATCACGACCAAGTGGATTCATTACAGAAATGCAAGGCTGGTTCAACATCCATTAGTCAATCAACGTCATTCACCACATCAAGAAAAGCAAAGCCAAAAACCACATGATTATCTCAATAGATTCAGAGAAAGCCTTTGACAAAATCCAACACCCATTCATGCTCAAAACTCTAAAAAAATGGGAATAGATGGGAAATTCCTCAAGACAGTGGAATCTATATATAGCAAGCCTACAGCCAACATCATACTCAATGGACAGAAGCTGAAAGCATTCCCCCTCAGATCAGGGACTAGACAGGGCTGTCCACTGTCACCGTTACTCTTCAACATAGTATTGGAAGTTCTTGCCATAGCAATCAGGCAAGAGAAAGAAATCAAAGGAATACAGATTGGAAGGGAAGAAGTCAAGCTCTCACTATTTGCAGATGACATGATAGTATACGTAGAAAAGCCTAAAGAATCCAGCAGAAAATTATTGAAAGTTACTAGGCAATATAGCAATCTGTAAGGCTACAAAATCAATGTACAAAAATCAGTGGTATTTCTTTATGGAAACACTAAATCTGAAGAAGACATCCAGAAATCACTCCCATTTACTGTCTCAGCAAAATCAGTAAAATACTAGGAATAAAGTTGACCAAAAAAGTGAAAGACTTGTATACTGAAAACTATGAGTCACTATTCAATGAAATAGAAACTGATACCAAGAAATGGAAAGACATCCCATGCTCATGGATTGGAAGAATAAATATCATCAAAATGAATATTCTCCCCAGAGCCATATACAAATTTAATGCAATACCCATCAAAGTTCCACCAAGCTTCTTTAAGAGAATAGAACAAATACTACAATCATTTATCTGGAACCTGAAAACACCTAGAATTGCCAAAACCATCTTGAGGAAAAGAAAGAGAAATGGAGGCATCACACTCCCAGATCTCAAAGTATATTATAAAGCCATCATCATCAAAACAGCATGGTACTGGAACAAAAATAGGCACACAGACCAGTGGAACAGAATTGAAAGCCCAGAAATAAATCCCCACACCTATGGACATCTAATCTTTGATAAGGGGGCCCAAAGCATTAAATGGAAGAAGAACGCTCTCTTCAATAAATGGGAAGTGCTGGGAAAACTGGGTTGTTACATGCAGAAGAATGAAACTGAACCACTTTATCTCACCAGAAATAAAAATCAACTCCACATGGATCAAAGACCTGGATGTTAGACCAGAAACAATCAAATACTTAGAGGAAAACATTCGTGAAACACTTTGCCACCTACACCTCAAGGACATCTTTGATGAAACAAACCCAATTGCAAGGAAGACTAACGCAGAAACAAACCAATGAGACTATATCAAATTAAAAAGTTTCTGCACAGCCAAAGAGACTATCACACAAACAAGAGACCCCTCACAGAAGGGGAAAAGATCTTTACATGCCATACATCAGACAAGAGACTAATCACCAAAATATACAAAGAGCTCAGCAAACTTAGCACCAAAAAAGCAATGATCCATCCATAAATGGGCAGAGGATATGAACAAAACATTCACAACCCTTTTGCACCGCTGGTGGGAATGTAAATTGTTACAGTCTCTGTAGAGAGCTGTCTGGAGAACTCTCACAAGACTAGACATGGACCTTTTATATGACCCAGTAATTCCTCTCCTGGGGATATACCCCAAGGACTCCATAACACCCAACCAAAACGATGTGTGTACTCCTATGTTCATAGCAGCACAATTCATAATAGCTAAAACCTGGAAGCAACCCAGGTGCCCAACAACAGATGAGTGGCTAAGATTGCTGTGGATTATATACACAATGGAATACTATACAACTATCAAGAACAATAAACCCACCTTCTCTGACCCATCTTGGACAGAGCTAGAAGGAATTATGTTAAGTGGGCTAAGTCAGAAAGATAAAGATGACTATGGAATGATTCCACTTATCAACAGAAGTTGAGAAAGAAGATCTGAAAGGGAAACTAAAAGCAGGATCTGACTAAATAGAAAAGGGCACCAAAGTAAAAACCCTGTGTGAGGGGTAGATATGTGGCTTCCTGGGCCAGTGGGGGATGGGGGTGGGTGGTTGGGATGGGACACAGTCTTTTGGTGCTGGGAATGGTATTTATGTACACTCCTAGTAAAGTGTAGTCATATAAATCACTAGTTAATTAATATGAGAGGGGAAAATTAATTATATGTCTCGAAGTTTTTAAAACACATCCTGAGTCTTCTAAATATATAGGCTGTGTATTTGATATGTGGACTGTCTGAAAAGCCTAACCCAAGTAGATCAGAGGCTACCAGTGGCACAGATTTTTACAAGATACTGGGTACTATACAGCAAACCCTAAAAGGACTTTTCAAAGTTAATCCAATTACCAAATAATGTGATGATAACATTAACTATTCATTGTCTTTTTGAACCCTAAGACAGCAGGAACCTCACATCTCCACTGGAGAGCCTATATTTCTTCCAGTCCTGGAACCTTAGGATAGGGCCCACTTTTTTCCCGTATGCCTCACCCAATCTATATCAAATAATATTGCATCAGCCGATCACAACCTAATCAACGCAACAATTTCCACCTCAACATGCTTCAGCTCAGACTGTGTCCAGAGTCTTCAAGTGTGGAATGACAACCCATGTTCAGCAGGGAAGCAATTACAGAAGCCAGACCTCCCACCTTCTGCAACCCACAATGACCCTGCATCCATGCTCCCAGAGGGATAGAGAATGGGAAAGCTATCAGGGGAGGGGATAGGATATGGAGATTGGGTGGTGGGAATTGTGTGGAATTTTACCCCTTCTACTCTATAGTTTTGTTAATTTATCCTTTCTTAAACAAAAAATAAATTTAAAAAAAGAATTCAACAAGGGCAACAAAAGGGAAAATAAATATAAAAAATTAAAAATATATATAATATAATATAATAATATATTATAATATAGTATAATATAATGCAGTATAGTATAATGTAATATAATAAATTATAATGTAATGTAGCTTTATTATGTTAAAAATTTTCTGAGCAGCAGATGGAAACTCACCAAAACAGATGGAAAGTCTATAAAATGGGAAAGGATATTTACAATGTTACATCCCTATGTCAGACAAAAGGCTATAGACAAGATTCACAAGGAACTCACAAAACTCAGTAACAATGAAAATTTAAAAAAAACAGAAAATAAATAAGTAGACATTTCTCCAAAGAATATACTCAGATATCTAATGGATACATTTTAAAATTTTTTCAGGGGGTCATGTGGTGGTGCATCTGGTTGAGCGCATCTTACAATGTCTAAGGACCTGGATTCAAGCCCCCAGTCCCCACCTGCAGGGGGAAAGCTTTGCACAAAATGAAGTAGTGTTGCAAGTGTCTCTGTCTCTCTCCCTTTCTATCACACCCTTCTCTCTCGATTTCTGCTTGTGTCTATGCAATAAGTAAATAGACATAATAAAATGATCTAAGTCACCTATTATGAGAAAAATGCAAATAAAGACAATGATGAGATTCCATCTTACCCCTATGAGAATGACCTACTTTCAAAAGGACAGTAACAAGTATTGATGAATGTAGGAAGCAAATCTCTTACAATGTTGGTAGAAATGCAAATTGGTACAGTCTTTGTGGAAAGTGGTTTGGGTATTCCTGGAACATTAAAAATCAACCTACCAGGGATGGGACGGTGGTGTAGTGGGTTAAGCGCACATGGTGCAAAGAGCAAGGGCCGAAATAGGAATCCCGGTTCAAGCCCCCGGCTCCCCACCTGCAGGAGGGTCACTTCCCTACTCTCTTGATTTCTCTCTGTCCTATCTAACAGCAATGGTAACAGTGACAATAATAATGACAACAAGGGCAACAAAATGAGAAAAATGGCCTCCAGGAGTATGGATTCATAGTGCAGGAACTGAGCCCCAAGGACAATCGTGGAGGCAAAAAAAAAAAAAAATTAACCTACCATATGAGCTAATGATTCTTCCTGTTGGTATCTATCAAAAGAACATAAAAACATTTATCTGGAAAGATCTATGCACAGCTATATTCACAAAAGGACTATTTGTAAACAGTGAACACTTGGAAACATTGTCCCCAACAACAAATGGTTAAAGAAGCTTTGGTATATACTATCAAATCCAACACAACTACTTTTATACTGCTGAAGAAGTTTCTAATCCCAGATTTCCTGATACTTGGTATTGGAAATCCTATTGATTATTATTTTTTCATCTATGTTTGCAAAATATATGTTCTTTGTCTGCTAGGTACATTCCTTTTTCCAATAATCTCATGAATCCTATTTTTCAGACTGTGTCCCTTAAAGCAAGAATCCTCCTCTAAGGCAGAGATTTTACAGAGAGTCTACAGCTGAGTAGAGAGGTATTGACATGTGTGGTCACCCATAACTCTGTTTAGCTGCTGCCCTGAGGACCTGGAGATTGTGCATGGGGTAACTAGAATAAACTCAATATCTTATGGCATCAAAAGAATATACCTGACATAATGACATTTAGATAATGATAGCTTTAACCATCTTTACTATGATGTTTTCCCCTGTAGAAATGTATTCTGATCTTTATCTATGTGCTGTATAACCACCAGTTATTAGTATCTTAATATTTACTCTTGATGTATGTTTTACTTAAAAAGCATCTTTAGTCTTCCTTTTTTTCTGTAATGCATAACTTTACAAATAAATCCTCCTGGAAGCTTGGGCTGGGGGGCACACACTTGACACTGTTCCATATCAGAATGGGTCAGCTGACCTCTTCTGATCAACTGTGTGGCAATTGACTGCAGTTATTTTATCTCCACCCTGAGATGTGACTAATCTCAGAGCCCTGGCAACTAGCTAAGGTTCTCTATCCATGTATCACAATATGTTACAACATGGATGGAACCAGTGGGATGCATGTTGAACTGGATAAACCAGAAGGAGGACAAGTACCAGATAATTTCACTCACAAATGAACTCTAAGAAACAAAGCAAAGAAATATAGAGTGTAGGGAGTTGGGCAGTGGCACAGTGGGTTAAGCGCATGTGGTGCAAAGTGCAAGGACTGGCATAAGGATTCCAGTTTGAGACCCTGGTTCCCCACCTGCAGGGGTGTCACTTCACAAGCAGTGAAGCAGGTCTACAGGTGTCTGTCTTTCTCTCCCCCTCTTTGTCTTTCACTCCTCTCTCCATTTTTCTCTGTCCTATCCAACAACGACATCAATAACCCCAACATGTTAAACAACAAGGGCAACAAAAGGGAAAATAAATAAATAAATATTTAAAAAATATATACAATGTGAATTTTCAATGAAATATACTCAACCGCAGCAGAAACCGGTTGACCATACATATCTATTATAGAATAAGATGCAGATGTAATGTTCTGATACCAATATTGGGAAAATGTGGAAAAGTATACTTATGACAACATTATGTAAATCAACATTTCCTCAAGAAAGTGATACTGAAATTTGAAAAAAAAAAAGTATGACTAAGAAAGTGTGAATTCCAAGGGACACTTTAAAGATAAATAAGTAAATAACTCTTCCTAGGATAGTTGAGTACAGTATTTCTGTGTAAAAAGATGTGAGACCCTTTAACATTTTCCATTGTTTCTATAACAGAAACCCTCAAGGGCCTGCAAAACAATTCAACTGTACAGTGTGACTGCTTTGCCATATGTGGAATCCAGGTTTGATCCCAGCCTCTAGCAAACTAAAGGAAATCTTGACACTGTAGTATTCTCTCTCTCTCTCTCTCTCTCTCTTCCTCTGTTTCCTTCCAATTTGAAAAAAAAATGTCAGGTTGGAGTGACTTCAATTTAAAATTTCTTTCTACAGAGTCATTTGCTTATAGTCCTAAGACATTGAGAACACAGCTGAGGGCTCTTTCCTTCTTTTATATAGGTAGGATTTTAAAGATCTGCAGAAAATGAAGAGAACTTAGTAAACATTTTAGAAGATAGGGAAGGAAGCAATTAAGCCTGACTTGAAGACTGTTAGAGTCTTGAACTCTGTTTCTCAGTATGGGGTCCTTAGTAATATAAAACTGATCATTTTTAGTCTTTTTTTTTCCCTCTTCCATAGTTACAGTTTATTACAATGAACAATGACAACCATCTATAAAATGTTGTGTAACAAGTACAGTAAACCCATTTGAAAAACTATCTGTCTGCCTCCTTTTCTTGTTGGCTTTTGCTAACACACCTGGTGACCCTCAAAAGGTGCAGCTGGAGTCCCCTTTTGAGGCTTTTTTAAAAACATCAATTTGAAGCTGAATCTCAAAGCATTGTGACCTCTGCACAATCTGAAACCTAAAAGTTCCCCAAGGTTCTTCTGAGAATTAAATGGCTAAGTTTCAAAAACAAGCATATGGCATTTGAATGAGGCTTAGGGCAGCTGGTCAGAAAAAAGAATTGAACAAAAGAAGGGCAAACTTAAGCTCAGAAAAAGAGCAGGCATTCCAGTAACAAAAGTAGCTAGACAATGGCACTGAAGGCATGCTGTGCTTTCCTGAACTTTAAGGGAGCTGGAACTCCTGAGAATTAGGCAACAGTATAACTAATTAGGGAGCCCAAGATACCAAGTGTCAAAGGGCATTTGGTTTCCCAGAGATGGGCTGTTTCAGTGCTACCACCATTTCAGGGAATGTCTAGAAATGTTCTAGGGCAATGAAAGTTAATCACCATTGGCATTTTAGTCATACTTTGGGTAAGGGGTAGAGGGGTTGCTAATGTGAGTCTCTCTTAAAACATGCTATAGAAAGAGAACAGGATTTCTACTTCACTGGGCCCCATAACTCAAAGAAGCATTTTTTCCATAGGGATCTTTGCATGATTTAGTTTTTTACTTAGATTCTTAGTGTATACAAAACTGTATGAGTTGCTGACTTTAAAAAATCAGTAAAATATAGAAATGTACCACAATATACCTATGATGTATAATATTTTTACACATGGGATTTGCAAAACTGAAATAATGATATAATTGTCCGGAGATCAATTTATCTTTAACTATATTGTCTTATATCTCTTCGTATAATATGAAATCCTAGAGTAAAACATCCTGTTGCTTGTTCTAGATTGTCTAGCATTGAAACTCAGCATAATGGTTTATAGAATTAATCATTTGGAAACATGAAATATCTATTTCTAATAAGTAAGGTCTTCTGGTAGCACCAGAGATGGAGGCAAGAGGAAACCTGACTTCTACAAACCACTAACTTGTACAAAACCAGTCACTTATACAAAGAATTTAATTTGGGGAGACGGAGCTAGGCAGTCACAAATATAGTATAACACACATGTTAGAGTATGCAAGACCTTGCCTCCTAGCCCATGGTCCCTACAGAGTGTGGGGAAACTTCATGAACTCTGAAACAATGCTGCAGGTCCGTCTCTTTCCCTCCCTATCTCCTTCCTTTCTTCTAATTTTCCTCTATTTCTATTAAAAAGTTAATTAATTAAATTATTTAAGTAAAAGCAAGTTTTAATCTGGATTGCAAAATGAAACATCTCGTCTTTACCTTCCTGTTCTGAAATCTGCAGAAAGATTTTCCTTCGTGACTGGCTAGAAATTTAATAAATAATTGTTCCACTATGGAATTCCTAGGCAGTGCTTCTGTACTTCTCACTGCTCAGTAAATCACCCAGTTCACACGTATTTTTCTACTGGATTCATCAGGCAGCAGAATGCATACTTGTTGGTATGCTTCTAATTCTGGTTCTAAAACCCCCTTCTGTTTGATTTGGTTTAATCCCCCCTGCTTAACACTGTATTCTATTTACATAACCACTGTTAACTAAGCACTGGCATGCCTGCATGGCATTGGTTTGATCCCACTTAAAGCTGTGGTCTATTTACATAAACCACTGTTAACTAAGCACCACCCTCCCTCCAGGGCATTGGTGGTTCAGTGGTAGAATTCTTGCCTGCTCTGCCCCTCTCCTTGTCACACCCTGATTTTCACCAATTTCTTTTTGCTCCACCCTCTCTACATCACAACCTGTTTACACCATACTTGGCTAGTATATATATAAGGACAGGATTGTGATTAGAGTTTAGTTTTAGTTTAGTTGGCTTAGACTGTGCTGCGTTCCACATGAATAAAGACTGATCTACGTACCACTCAGCCATGAGTCCCTGGTCATCTGTCTCTGCCCACGAAGCTAGTCCAGCAGATACTGAAGCTCCTAATATATATGCATATATTATGCCAGAGATGCAGTGTGTGTGTGTGTGTGTGTGTGTGTGTGTGTATTCTCAAACACAAATAATATGAAGAAATATAAGTCAATCATAGAACATAGAGGTACTAGCTCATAGAGAGTTTATCATTGAATAGCTTCTGTTGCTGATGCTGGTGGTGGTGATAGTGATGATGGTAGTGGTGAAGAGGAAGCAGGAGGAGTCCTTAAAGTAAGTTGTCTGACACTTGATATTAATGTAGTCACCAAATTACATCAGTGAGAATTGGACTTACTGATTCCATATCAGTGATCCTGAAGATTTCTCCAGTTTGACAACAACAACAACAACAACAAAAGAATAGAATTTTACTCTAAGATATAGCCATCTACTTTACAAAAACAGAGACCTACTAGAAATTCTCTGAATCAAAGCACTATTTGCTAGCACACTGGTGCACTGATTCTCATCTTAGTGGTCCCTATCCTTTCTCCTTTTTAGTGTCACTGAAATTGCATACTTATATTGTTATAACATAGATTCCTCCAAATCAGTCATATTATAATCTTCTATGGTTGGCCCAAGTTGTAAGGGAAACCTTCCTACCTAGGTATGTGTCAGCACTTTTGGGATGTGAACTTCATATTAAATATATTCACTATGTCATATAGTGTTGAACAAGAGAAAAGACATCCATATTCAAGAAAAAAATAGCTAATCATACCTATAAGCTAACCATTACTAATTATTAATAGTTTTATACTTATATATCATAAGTATTATCATTATAACTAAAGGTACAACTAATATATATTGCTATAAATAATGATCCCTAAGAGTGAGAATGTTTTTGCTGAAGACACTTAAGCAGGGTAAAATGATATGACTGGGATGTATAAGGTTGATTGCCCAAAGAATGTCTGAAAGATGTGATAACATTTGCAGAGAGATCAATTAAGAGAAAGCAAGACTATTTCTAGCAAAGAGGTCATTGATTTTCATTATTTACATATAAATATATTAGCCTGATCCTTACCTCAGTCTTCCAGAAGAATAAAAGTAGAGCACTAGTGTGACTGTGTTCACAGAAGTTCAATCAATGCAAATAGTGACAACTGAGAATGAAGACTTATCAAAGGGAGTATTTTTTAGTTTCCAAATAAGTGAGAAATCATCAAAAGGAGAAAAATTATAGTTACTCTGTGTGTGTGTATATCCCACCAAACCTTACATCAGTGGCCCCTATACTGTAAACAAAAACAATGAGATACCACTTTATACTTGTTAGAAAGTCATACATTAGAAAAGTTAGCAGGTTAACTTTAGCAGGTTAAGTACAACAGGTTAAGCACACATGTCACAAAGCATAAGGACCGGCTTAAGGATCTTGGTTCAATCCTCCAGTTCCACACCTACAGCAAGGTCGCTTCACAAGTGCTGAAGCAGGTCTGCAGGTGTCTATCTTTCTCTCCCTCTCTCTCAATTTCTCTCTGTCCTATCCAACAACAATAGCAATGGAAGCAATAACAATAATAATAACAAAAAGGGCAACAAAATAAGAAGACTTGCCTCCAGACTGGGAGTATGGACCGACCAGTCAACGCCCATGTTCAGCGAGGAAGCAATTACAGAAGCCAGACCTTCTACCTTCTGCAACCCTCAATGACCCTGGGTCCATGCTCCCAGAGGGATAGAGAATGGGAAAGCTATCGGGGGAGGGGGTGGGATATGGAGATTGGGCGGTGGGAATTGTGTGGAGTTGTACCCCTCCTAAAATAAAAAAAAAATAAAAAAATTTATTTATTTAAAAAAAAAAAAAAAAAAAAAAAAAAAGAAAAAAAAAAAAAAAAAAAAAAAAAAAAAGAAGACTTGCCTCCAGAAGCAGTGTATTCATAGTGCAGGCATGGAAACTCAGTGAAAACCCTGGAGGCAAAAAATAAATAAATAAATAAGAAAAAATAAAGAGAAGAAAAATAATAATAATAAAAAGAAAAATCAAATATTGAAGAAGCGATGGCAGAGTGGGCTGGAGGGAGGAGAAACATTCTCACATTGTTGGTTGAAATGTAACATGTGTGCTCAGGCAGATGCATCACCACCCCACCCTTTTTTATTTAGTTTAAAAAATATATTATCTTTATGCTGGTTGAAATATAAAACTGTGGGAAACAGTCTGTAAATTCATTAGAATGCTAGAAATAGATCCACCCTGTGTCCTGGAAATTCCTCTCCAAGGAATATATCCAAACAAAATAAAGACATCTCTCTGAAAAGATGTATGCATACCAAAGTTCTACTCTACCACAAAAGATAGAAACAGATTGAGGATATGGATTAACCTGCCAAAACCTATGTCCAGAGAAGAAGCAATTAAAGAAGACAGAACTCCTACCTTATGCACCCCCAAAATAATTTTGATCCATACTTTCAGTGGGGGAGAAGTAATAGGAGGAAGACGATAATAGGGCACTGAACTCCATCAGTACCCGGAGAGAAGAGGAAAAAGAAAGGGCCATTTGGATGTAGTAGTAGGGTTATGTGTAGCTTGGAAAGGAAGAGTAAATGGGGCTTTTAAATTTTAAGAAATGGGGGAGGGCAATTATATACAAACCTAGACAGATAGTTTTAGCAATCATACTTAACCCATATCTATACCTTAGGAAAACTGCTGTAGCTTACAATAGAGGGATTGGGGATCCAGAACTCTGGTAGTGGGAATGGTATAGAATCATACCCCTGTGGACATGTAATTTTGTAAATCAACATTAAATATCTAATAAAAAAGAGATATATATTCATAGCAGCACAATTTGTAATAACCCAAATTTGGAAGCAACCCAGATGCCCAAAGACAGATGAATGGCTAGGTGAGCTGATATATATATATATATATCCTTGGTCCTGAGGTTTTATGTACCTTTCTTGAGAAATTTCTTGTTCTTTATTATGTTTAATTTTATTGGGAAGTTATTTACAGTTCAGTTGTTGGCACATGGGTACAATTTCATGTCTCACCATGATAGCGATCTACAAAACACTCTCACTCCCAGCTTAGGTCCTTTTCTATCATCGTAGACCAGGGCCTGAAAGTCTCCTTCTCCTGGACCCCTCGCTTTATCCTCCTTCCTCAGAGTCCTTTGCCTTGAGGAAATACACCAAAATAAGTCCATTGTGTTTTCCCATTCTGTTCGTATTTCTCAACTTCTATCTATGGGTGATATTATCCCTTATTCATCTCTCTCTTTCTGGTTTATCTCACTTAATATGATTTTTCAGTCAGAGTTCAGGCTGCCAGTATGCCAGGCTAGCTTCATGGCAGGAGACAGACGACCAGGGACACATGGCTGAGTGGAGAAGCAGTATTTCTTTATTCATGAGCAAACAGTTCAAAAAACTAATCGAATCTAATCACAACCCAAATCTCTCCTCCTCTCTCTCCTCTGGCAGAAGAGTCTGGAACCAAGGAAGTACATAGGATAGGGGGCGGGGAGAAGCAAGAAGCACAAAAAGGCAGGGACTAAACCAAAATCTCCCGGAGGTAGGGGGAGTGAGATCAAACCAATGTAACAGAATGACCATGTAAATTTAGACCACAACGTCAAGCAATGTAACAGAAGGTATCCTAGAAGCAGAACTAGAAGCATACCAACAATTCCCCCTTTTCTTTTTAACCATATGGCACAACAACGTGGGACCTATCCTGCCCATCCCCCAGATGAGTGAAGACGTTTGGCTACCTATCCACTATGGGCTGCTTTTCTACTTATGAAGAAGCTTCCCAAGGCCTCTGCCCTTTCTTCATGAGACAGTTTCTCTGTTTCTGGAACATTTCATTCTGGGCAACACTCTGGTTTCCACCCACCACCCTCCCACAGGAGCCTGCTTGCCACCATGGGGAGAGGGGCGGGGCTTGGAGATTCGCTGCCACCGCCACTGCCATCACGAATGCCATGGCCTCAGGAGCTAGGAGCAGGGTGGCAGCCATGGCGGGCAGGGTTGCAGCCCATCCTGGCCCCTGCCGTGGGGTGCCTTGGCCCCTGCCTTCTGCACGGCCGCCTGCCCCCCCTCCTGCTATGAAGTCTGGGGAGATCCTGGACCACTCGGAGACCATGGGCTCCCTACCGGAACTGGGCCCCCTTGCCGAGATCCCCAGCTCGGCTCTGAGGACAGAGGAGCTAGAATACACAGACATTCGTGCAGTGATGGCACCCCTGCAGTTCCTGGAAGTAAAGTTGTGCAAGTGGCCACCTCCAGATAACGCACCCCCCGAACAACTAAGACAGTACAGATCTAAATTCGTGTTTAAAATGACATGTCTTCGTAACAAAAGTTTTTCTCCTTGTGTATTAAAGACCATATTTATGTGTGTATTTGAAGTTTGGTAAACATTAACTTTAAGGTTAGAAATGTAACTTGTGTATTGAAGACCATGTTTATGTGTGTGTTCGAAGTTTGGTAAACATTAACTTTAAGGATAGAAATGTAACTTTAAGGTTACATCCTTACCAGACAAAGTTAAATGAAAAAGGTTTTCAACATAATTATCATAAAGGTAACATTAACTTACATTTAAAGTCTGAGGTAAAAATTAGTTAAAAATCAATATATTTTAACTAAATTTGGTCTGAAAATCCTGCACACACCTAGGGTGTGTCTCCATCTTGTCCTGATGTAACAAAAGGTAAAATAGACGTTATTGATATGTAAAGCTCTCAAATACCTTCTCATTTAGAGGTAGAACCAGCCCAGGCATAAGATAGATTGCACAATGGTTATGCTAATGATTCTCATGCCTGAGGCTCTAACCATGATTTTTTTCCTTACCACATTTCATTGCACTTAAATTGGTTAAGGAGCCTTAAAATGAAATGAGAAAGACCTTCCAAACTTATACAGATACTTAAACCAATTATAATCATCGAGTTATCAATTGTGGTAAACTTTTAACCTGCAACAAGTTTTGTTTCACAAGTAAGTGAATTGCAGCTGTCAAGTTCTCTACAGAAAAGCGGAATTCCAGTGGCTGACCTTCCTAATGCAACAATTCACCCTCCAGCAGTTCTTCAGTGGACATCTGCTTTGAACTGGCACTTCTATCGGATTTACTGGTACACAACTCTACAGTAGCTTCCCTTTATGCTGCTGGTTTTCTCAAAGACTGACTGCAGCCAGCTGCCTTGGGACTCTATAGGCCATATCCCCCCTCGTTAGGTAATGCCCACAGAGGCAGGAAATGCCCGTCGAGGCAGGAAATGCCCCAGAGGCAAGAGAAGCCCACAGAGGCAGAAAATGTTCTTTAGCTGATAAGCCTTACCCATAGAGGCAAGAAACGCCCCCCTCAGGCCTTCTCTTGGCATCACACTGGTTCTTGTTGCTTGCTTACTTGTTCCTCCATGTTTGTACCAGTTTCTTTTTTGAAAATGCTTGTATGATATAGGTTTCTGTTCACCCCACACTCCTGATACTATGGTCAATTAGTTAAAAAGAAAAGGGGGAATTGCTGGTATGCTTCTAGTTCTGCTTCTGGGATCCCTTCTGTTACATTGCTTGACGTTGTGGTCTATATTTACATGGTCATTCTGTTACATTGGTTTGGTCTCACTCCCCCTGCCTCTGGGAGATTTTGGTTTAGTCCTTGCCTTTTTGCACTTCTTGCTTCTCCCCGCCCCCTATCATATATACTTCCTTGTTCCTGACACTGCCGCCGAAGGAGAGAGAGGCAGCACAGAATGGGGTTGTGATTAGATTAGATTAGTTTTTGAACTGTTCACTTGTGAATAAATAAATATTGTTTCTCTGCTCAGCCATGTGTCCCTGGTCATCTGTCTCTCAACGCAAAGCTAGCCCAGCATAGTGGCACCCTGAACTTTGACCAATAATGATTCCTTCAAGTGCCATCAAAGATGAGATAAAGAAGGTGTCTTCATTGTTTTTAATACATGAGTAGTAATCAGTAGTATTCCACAACTTTCTTAACCACCCATGCCTTGTTGGGTATCTAGGCTTCAGGCATAGATACAGTGATCTCTTTGGATGGGTCTGTTTGTTTCCTTAGGATATATATATATATATATATATATATATATATATATATATATAATTTCCAGGTTATGGTGGGGGACATTTCCTTTTTTTAATTTCTTTATTGGGGCTTACAGTCAACAGTAAAATACAATAGTTTGTACATGTATAATGTTTCTCAGTTTTCCACATAACAATTCAATACCCACTAGGCCCTCCTCTGCCACCATGTTCCAGGACCTGAACATTTCCTCCTACATCAGTCTTTTACTTTGATGCAATATACCAACTCCAGTCCAATTTCTGCTTTGTGTTTTCCCTTCTGTTTTTATTTTTCAACTTCTTTCTATGAGTGAGATCATCCCATATTCATCCTTTTGTTTCTAACTTATCTCACTTGACATGATTCCTTCAAGCTCCATCCAAGAGGAAATGAAGTAAATTCACCATTTTTAATAGCTGAGTAGTATTCCACTGTGTATATATACCACAACTTACTCAGCCACTCATCTGTTATTGGGTGGCTTCATTTCTAACCTTCTGTGAGTTATCCAAACTATGCTTCACAGATGCAGCACCAATCTACATTCCCACAAGCAGTGTAGAAAAGTTCCTTTGCCCTTACAACCGCTCCAACATTTGTTATTGCTGTCCTTTCTAATGTATGGCACTTACATAGGAGTAAACTCGTATCTGTCTTGTTTTTATTAACATTTCTCTGATAATTAGTGGCTTTGAACATTTTTTTGTATGTCTATTGGCCATTTAGACCTTTGGATCTCATTGGTGAATATTCTGTCCATATTCTCTTCCCATTTTTAAATGTTTTTTATTTTTTTGCTGAGTTTGCTGAGCTCTTTGTATATTTTGGTTATTAATCTTTTGTCCAAGATATGGCATAAGAAGATTTTCTTTCATTACATAAGAAGTCTCTCTATTTGAGTGATGGTTTATTTCACCATGCAAAAGCCTTTCAATTTGATGTAGACTCACTGGAATATATATATTTTTATTTGTTTTCCTTGCTGTTGGACTTGAGTCAATGTTTTACTCAAAATATTTGATAGTTTCTGCTTTAACATCCAAATACTTGATCCTTTTAGAGTTTACTTTAGTTTGTGGTGAGGACTTAGGTTCAAGCCCTTGATGCCTATCTGCAGGGGAAAGTTTCACAAGCAGTAAAGCAGTGCTGCAGGTGTATTTCTATCTCCTCTCTTGGTTATTTAATTCTATCTGTATCCAAATATGTATATATATATATGAATAAAATGTATGTAAAATATGGTTGTAGGAAAAAAACATGTAAAATACTAAAGTTGATTTCTGGAGATGGCCCTGACTCATAGAAATCATCATATTTTATGAACATTATGGTAACAGTTTCTTTTGAAGCATATAGAATCTCATCTGACTGCAATTCCACATATCAAGTTGGCATACATTACAGAAGACCTGTTCTGAACACTTTGGGGAAGCATATTCACCACTAAAGCAGTAAGTGGAGGGAGAGGGACAAGTCAGTGTTGACATGCAAGGGAGGAATTGTATTCACCTGGGCTTTTATTGGGCTAGACAAATAATCAGAGTCACTTCAATTTAATAATCTTCAGGGGAGCATCAATAAATTCAAATAGACCCCACACTACCCATCATAAATAAGTATAAATCCTGACTGAGGAGAACTGTGGCACAAAAAGAGAGGTAGGGGAGACGTCACATGATAAAGAAAGGATGATTTCTTCTTTACCTATAAAGTAAATATGAAATCTTAAGAAACAGAAGGCATATCTACACATAAATCTGTAACTGGATAACTGGATTAAGCTCATCCCCCAAACTACTTACTTCTAGGTTATAATATCAGAAGCAGTGATTGCTTCTTCAGCTAAGGGGAGGACAAAAACTTAGGGAATAATGACTCCATTTCTTTAATAATCAGGAAAGTAAAGGAACTAGGGCAAGGACAAAAACTTAGTTTGAGGATCTTCATTTTTAGTAATTTAAAACTGTCTACATGCCATAGTGGGAGATCTTGAGGAGGACAATTTTTTTTAAAAAATTGTATTTATTTATTTTCCCTTTTGTTGCCCTTGTTGTATTATTGTTGTTGTTATTGATGTCATTATTGCTGGATAGGGCAGAGAGAAATGGAGAGAGTAGGGGAAGAAAGAGGGGGGAGAGAAATAGAGACACCTGCAGACCTGCTTCACCAACTGTGGATCCTTATTCACTAACCTGAACTGCTTCACTAACCTGGATCCTTATTCCAGTCCTTGCACTTCGCCACATGCGCTTAACCCACTGAGCTACTGCCGACTTCCGAGGAGGACAATTCTTAAGACTGTAATGATGATCTGATTCTCTGCTTGTATCATTTTACCAGTATCCTAGTAATATTCAGAATCAAAAGTTTGCATCCACTTGGAAGTATCAAGAATGCTTGACTTTCTGAATATTTTGGCTGCTTTAACAAATCTCAAGAGTTTTAAATTAGAAGTTAAAACTGTATAATTTTCTCCTTTCATGCTTTCAGCTATATGCTTAGGACACTTTAGAAGAGCTCAATGACTGGAAATAAATATTAATATAATTGAAGAAAAAAGAAAGCTGTTTTGCAGATGTCTGGTCATTCATAGGCATCTTGCTTTTGGGTTGCTCCAAAACCAAAAAATGAAAGAGGAAGAGTAATTTTAAAGTTCTTTTGGTTCCTTATATGGTTATGGCTGACTCTATTTTAAGAGTATATCTCCCAATAATCAGTCTTCAACAATAAACCTGCATGGAAAAGAAGGACAGAGAGAAATTGAAAGGAGAGAGGTAAATAGAGAAGGAGAAAAAAAGACACTTGAAGCCCTAATTCACCACTTGGGAAGCATCCCACCTGCAGGTGGAGAATGGGGGGTTGAGCGCAGGCCCTCGCACTGGTCCTTGAGCATAGTACTATGTGTACTTAATTGGGTGTGCCCCAGGAAGACTAATCTCTTTATCTTCCTGTTTCTTCCCCCAACCTCCCTTTATGATTGAGTTAAATAAAATGGAGTCTATAGTTAAGTGAATTAATTGCTCAGGCTTACTGGCTCTTTCTCATAGTGTTTTCTTCTCAGTAGTTGGTACTTTCTGCCTCAGAGCTAATTCCTTTGAGGACAGAGTTAAGGAGGCACTATGTTATTAGTAAATTGATTATTAGTAGTAAAATGATTTTTTACTTTTTTTTAACCTTTGAACATTTGTTTGTTCAACTTAAGAAAAACACAGAGGGTACAACATAAATGAACCTCACATCTCCACTATAGAGCCTCTACTTTCCCCAGTCCTGGAACCATTGAATAGGGCCCACTTTCCTGTATGCCTCTCCCAATCCATATAAAATAATATTGCATCTGCTGAACACAACCTAACCAACACGATTGCCACCTCAACATGCTTCACTTCAGACTGTGTCCAGAGACTTCACATGTGGAATGACAACCCTTCAACTTCATTACTCGGGTGAGACCTTTCCTTTCATAGTATACTCTAATTTCATCTCAGGTGGTTCACTTTCTAACAAAGTCCCAAATCCCAGATATACACCAGTTTCTGTGAGAGAGAGCATATGTTCACATGTATCCATAAACTACTGCAAGATGCCGGGATAGCCTGAGGGTACTTCTTCCCGAGCTAGTGCTCTCTGGCTTGGAGAGAACTCAACTGGAGCTGATCTAGGCTAGCGTGGGAGAGGGATCAGGAACTAACTTCCGCAGGAGATACACTCTGGAACTCTCGGAGCCGGAAAGCAATTTCCAAGTGTCTTTAATCAGAAGAGCAGCTGTTTTTATACTCTCCAAGTAGGGTGGAAACAGGATGTGATATAGAGAGGGTGGAAAGAAAAGTGACTGTTGAAAATCAGAGTGTGACAAAGAGGGGGCGGAACAGGTGAGAATCCTATCACTGAACCACCAATGCCCTGGAGGGAGTGCTTTATGTAAATGTAAAAGTGATTTATGCAAATAGACCAAAGCTTTGAATGGGATCAGTAAATCCCTGTATAGGCATATGGTTAAGCAGAAGCCAGGGGGAGGTGGCATACTACCCAACATCTCCCCCTTTCTTTTTAACTATTTGCCATAGTATCAGGAGTGCGGGGCACTTTGTGAGGCAGGGAGACTGATAAGAGGCACACCTTTTTTGGGGTTCTACTGTCCCTCCTTGCTCAACCTCTCCGTGGAGAGAGAGACTAACAGGATTGACACACCCCTCAGGCTCAAGCCCTTCCAAGCTCAACCATATCCTCACAATTCCCCAACATCTTCCTCTTACTTAATGGCCACATATAACTGGGTCAATGTCTGTAAAAGGCTTCATCTCTGTCAGGGGAATAGCAGTGTAGGGGTGAACAGAAACCTGTTGGGAAGAAAGCAGAATGATAGTGTGTAAGTGTCTTCAAAAAGAACTAGCACAAGACAGGGAGGGATAAGTAAGAGTAGCATGAGACAGAGTGAGCCTGATGGGTGGAGGAGTGGGGGCCTGATAAGCCGAGGGGCTAGAGGGTGATCTGGCATTGCAAAATCCCGAGTCAGCTGGTGGAAAGTTCTATGAACTGCTACAGTCATTCTTCAAGAAGTCCAGCAGTATAAAAGGAGTGTCCAGCAAGTTCTATAGAAGCATCAGTCCAATGTCAACGGCCAGAAAATAAATGCCACACGTCTATCTTGATGGAGGAGGACGGCCACTGGAACTTTTCTTCTCTGTAGAGAGTGACCTGGAACCACCAAAACATGGTGGGCGAAACAGAAGCAGGAAGAGCAGACACCGATGGTTGAGAGAAAGGCAGTAGGAATTATGTCGGGCTGAGCTTCATTGACGGGAGACAGATGACCAGGGACTCATGGTTGAGCTGTAGGCAGTATCTCTTTATTCATGCAGGACGCAGCACAATCTAAGCCGAGCTAAGCTAGACTAAAGGTACAGTACTGTAAAACTCACAATGCTGTCTTTATATATACTTGCCAAGTAAGGTGGAAACAGGATGTGACATAGAGAGGGTGGAGAGAAAAGTGACTGGTGAAAATCAGGGTGTGATAAAGAAGGGATCAGGGTGTGACAAGGAGGGGGGGTGGAGCAAAAACATATCATGAAACAGTGGGGATTGAACCAATGCCCTGGAGGGAGGTGCTTGTTCACAGCGGTTATGTAAATAGAATGAAGTGGTTATGTAAATAGAATAGTGTTAAGCAGGGGGGATTTAAACCAAATGAAACAGAAGGGGTCTCATGCATACCAACACAAAATATATACCTGAAAGCAGAAGTACACTAGAGTTTGCAGTGAGTACCCCCCTAACACTTCCTCTCCACTATTCCAAGCTTTGGGTCCATGATTGCTCAACAATTTGTTTGGCTTTGTATGTTAACTATCTTTTCAGTCACCAGGTTCCAGATGTCATCAGGATGCCAGCCAGGCTTCCCTAGACTGAAGACTCCACCAATGTGTCCTGGAGCTCCGCTTCCCCAGAGACCCACCCTACTAGGGAAAGAGAGAGGCAGTATGGACTGACCAGTCAACGCCCATGTTCAGCAGGGAAGCAATTACAGAAGCCAGACCTTATACCTTCTGCAACCCACAATGACCCTGGGTCCATGCTTCCAGAGGGATAGAGAATGGGAAAGCTATCAGGGGAGGGTGTGGGATATGGAGATTGGGTGGTGGGAATTGTACCCTTCCTACCCTATGGTTTTGTTAATTAATCCTTTCTTAAATAAAAAATAAAAAAAAATTCTTTGTGCCTCCAAGGAACAGAACAACAGAGGACATTTTCCATGCTAAAAAGCTAGAAGGGTGACCAGGAACTTCCACCTTCTCTCCTGCCAATCTTTAAGATCTATCATGGGTGTCTTGGGAAATCCCCCTCCCCAATTCTAGGACCAATCCTGTGTCATATCTTTCATAACCCTGAACATTATAAAATTTTTATTCTTGCAACAATAATTTTCAGCTGATGTTCAATGACTTGAGAAATGGCCATCAATGTAAATACATCACTGCATGCACACACACACACACACACACACACACTCACACACTCACTCATACACACTCCATTGTCACACTTATATACACCTCTTATCTCAGAACTAGCAGATTTCTGAGAATTAACTGATCAAATATTTTGAAAGACTAAATAGCCTAGTAACAAGGCTTCTCTTTTGTCAGTGAAGATTCTCTCACTCGAAAGTTTTAACCAGAAAGGGGGTGGCGTGGTGGGTATGTTACCAAGGTGCTGCTATATACCTTGCAAGGTGAGGAAGGAGTCCTAGACAACTGAGGAAGACAACACCAGACTTCAGCAGTCTCTCCAAAGCTCTGCCCTCAAGGGAAATAGCTCTGAGGTAAAAAGTACCAGCTTCTGAGAAGAAAACAATTTACTAAGCCCCTGCTGGCACCAGTTCCAGGCCAAAATGAAGAATAGATCAAAATGGAAATAGATGTTTTGTTGTTTGGTTCTTATGCTGTTTTATGATGGAAGAAAAAGGGAAAATAAGTCATTAACTTATGTTTAATTTCTAATCTTTTTCCCCTTTTCTCTCCTTGGTTTAAAAATTGGGGAGTCTTAACAGAATTCTATAAAATTGATCTACTCACAGCAATTAAAAAGGCCCAACCTTGCTTCTGCTGCCCTTCAGCAAGATTCTGAGGCCTCTGCCTCTCAGCAGGAATGTTAGTCCAGCATGGAAGCTTTCTGTTTAGTATCCTTTTCCATATAAATTGCTAATGTATACATAGAATGTGTATAACTACACAAGAATGTTGCATTTCTCAATCACCCTTGGATAAGCCCTACTTCTAGTAAGTAGCATTCAGAATGTGGTACCTCCAACTGAGGGATTCCTAGCATTTTGGTCTCAGAGTATTGCTTTCAGTCTTCTCGCCAGTCCAGGACTTTTTAGCTTCCTACTATTTGAGGTGATTTTGCCATAGACTCAGAAACAACTACAATGTTTATGATAGCATACGGAGCCTTTCTGGCTGCTTTAACAAATTATACTGATTGGGAAACTCTAAACAATAAATATTTATTTTTTACACTGTGGGAGTCTGGGAAGCCCAAGACTGGCAAATCTAATATCTGATTTCTAGGAGTTACTTAGGGACCAAGATCAAATCTTTCACACATGGACAGTGGTGGGGTGTGATAGAAGGTTATTAGAAGGCATATTAGAAACAGAGTGGAGCTGGTCAAAATAGCCAAGCAATCCCCAACTTCCACCATCTTCCGCATATACCTCCATCTCATAGCATGGAAGAGGGACCAAATGTCAAGAAAACTCTGAGTTGTTTCAGCATCTCCCCTTGTATCTGGCTTGAGACCATGGGACATGGATGTGCACATCAGAGTATGGTGACTAGAGTTTGAGAAAATTCATCTTTTTACAGTAACTGATCCCTAACCTAGCCCTACTATAAAACCTGGAGGGCCAGGAAACCTGGGATTTCTCTTGTTCTTCATGGCATATATGTGTCTAAACATCTAAATCTCTTCCATCTCTGTACTTGCTTCGATAAATGCTTGCCACCCCTGAAACCTAATGGAGTCTCTTTTGATTCTTCATTGTTGAAATTCTATGACTGGATCAGAAGAATTTCAAGTGAGACCCTTATACTCAGTATTCTGTTTCACCCTCAACACAATAAAAACACTCTTTCTAGTTTGTAGGCTCTCTTCCCCTTGTTTCCTCACATGGTAGAGAGGGCTGAAAGTAAACATGCTTACTACTTATTAAAGTACTAACACAACCATAAGGGCTACATGCTCTGGATCTAATTACCTCCCAAAGGCCCCAATTTAATATTGGGGACTAGGATTTCAACAGATGAATTTCGAGGGAGAAACATTCAGTCAACATCCCCTGAGAATATATGTGAGACTGTTTTGTAGTATCAAGAAGTTATATTGATTATCTTGTTTTAATATATGTACATAAAAGAAGCATATTTAAGGGAGTCAAGTGGTAGCACAGTGGGTTAAGCACACAGACACAAAATGCAAGGACCAGAATAAAGATCCTGGTTCTAGCCCTTGGCTCCCCACCTGCAAGGGAGTCACTTCACAGATGGTGAGGCAGGTCTGCTTTCTCTTTCTCTTTCTGTCTTCCCTTCCTCTGTCCTCTTTAACAATGACATCAATAACAACAATAATAACTACAACAACAATAAAAAACAAGGGCAACAAAAGGGAAAATAAATAAATAAGCATGTTTAAATACCACTATAAACTTGATTATTTTTTCTTCTTAATGTTTTAATAATTATTGACAAGACCATATAATAAGAGGGGTACAATTCTACACAAATCTCACCACCAGAGTTCCACATTCTACCTTCTCTGTTGGAAGCTTCCCTATTCTCTATCCGTCTGGAAGCATGGACCCAGGATCATTATGGGTACAGAAGGTGGAAGGTCTGGCTTCTGTAATTGCTTTTCCACTGGACATGGGTGTTGGCTGGTCAGTCCATATTCCCAGCCTGTTTCTCTCTTTCCCTAGTGAAGCAGGGTTCTGGAGAGGTGGAGTTCCCAGGTACATTTGTGAGATGGTATGCCCAGGGAAGTCAAGTTGGTGTCATTGTAGCAACTGCAACTTTGTGGAGCAGCTGTGTATTTGCTTTGTCCATTTCAGCAACCCATTGCCAGCCTATAGATGGTTGCAATGCTCTGCTATAGTTCCACTTTGACCTCTTCTGTATACTCACGCCACCACTAGCCTGGAAATGCTGCCCTCACGTGCAATTTCCAGGTTTAAAGTAGCCTTTTTGCTGAGAGAATGCCAGGTATTTTCTTTGAACTGTCATCTTGACTCAGCCCCCTTCTTTTTTTTTTTAAAGACTTATTTACTTATATATGAGAGAAAGAGGAAGAGGAGAAGAGAAAGAAACAAAGTATCATTCTGGCATGTGCAGTGCTGGGACATGGGAGGGTGGGGGTTGTTAGGGGACCAAGAGATTTCATTCTGGACCTCATGTTGAGGGTCCAACATTGTAACCACTATATCACCTCCCAGGTTGCAGAGTATTGAGTATCTTAAAAGGGAGTGGGAGGGCTGGGGAAGACAGTATAGTAGCTATGGTATTAGACTTTCTTTCATGAAGCTCAGAGGTCCCAGGTTCAGTCCTGGAACCACCACAAATTAGAATTGGGGATAAATAAAAAGGACTTTGGAGACATAGTGACAGATGTCACTTTTTAAGGCTATAGATTACTACAAAGCATTAATTAAGAGCTTTTAATGTGTTCCCAGCTGATTGATCATTTGCAAACTTTTAACAGTACTCAACTAGTTGCCTTAAGTTTATGAGGCATAGATCTGATAAAATAAGGGTTAGGGCACAGAACAATGGTAGTGGGTTTGGTCTGAACTATACCTTTATAATCTGGTAAACCATTAGTAAATGACTTAATACATGTATATATAGTCTTCCCCCAAAGCAGCCCTTTATTGGTGCAGCAAAATAAGTGTTACATTTTCAAGCATGAGGTTCCAAGTTTGATCCTCAGCAACACATGTGCCAGTGTAATGCTCTGGTTTTGCTCGCTCTTTCTTTCTTTCTTTCTTTCTTCTTTCTTTCTTTTTTCTCTCCAAGGTTATTGCTGGGGCTTGGTGTCTGCAGTATGAATCCACTGCTCCTTGGGGACCCAAACTGGGACCCTTGCGCCTGTCCTTGCGTTTTGTGCCATGTCCACTTACCCTGCTGTGCCCTATTTGATAACCCGGTCCCCTATTTCTTTATTTTTCAAAAAAAATAATTAGATAGATGAGAAGAGGGAAGAGAGAGGATACCTGAGTATATCTTTGCAATATGTGATGTATGGGATCAAACACTGGGCTTTGTGCTTGAAGGTCCAGTACTTTATCCACTACATGAACTCTCAGATAAAATAAATATATCTTTAAACAATTAAAAAAATAAAAAACTTGTCTGCAAACATTTTTTTCTAGCTACGGCCAATCGACACACTAGAAAGAAAGCAACTTGTACATTTTTATCTCTGTATTTCAACAGCTACTAAAGCAGTTTGCTTCTTTACAAACTGAACTAATTTAGAGAATTATTTACAGAGTATATTTTCTGGCCATTTACTGTTTTTGGCCTTTGTGTCCAATTCTTTCTATTGTTCTCCTGAGAGTATTCTTCTCTCCATACCTCTCATCTAACAAAGGAATTATTTGCTGTTTCATTTATGGTTTTGATTCATCTTTCCCAAGTGCCATTCTAATTCTCCTCTCTCTAAAAACATCCTCAATGATATCACTGTCCTCTAGGACCCAGACTAGTTTGAGGGACAAGGAACAATTAAAAGTAAAGGTCAAGTGTTTTCAATTACATCTGTACTTTATATTATAATGAGAACAACTAGTATATTGTCCTGAATGTGCATATGTGTGTACACTGAGAATTTTTTAACAAATGAGAAATTTCTATTACATGCAAAAATGCTATAAATTTGTAGTGTAAATAACTATATACTGTTCATATCAAACCATAGAAAGCTAACAATTGGTACCTGATGATCAGAAGAAAGCAATGACAACACAGCCTCTGGAAGCCATCTCCAGATGCTTTCCCTCCCCACTAGGGGAGGAGCTATATTTTCTGGTGGTGAAAACATGTGGTGAGAGATAAGAAACCCTAATTTCAACTTATCAGAGCCCCACTTTCAGGGATATAAAGAATGATACTGACAGGAAAATAGCTTATGGTTGAGTAAGACAATATTACAGCTCCAGATTATTTGTGAAAATTAACAGGTATTTCTTAATGTGAAATCTAATGGGGAAGAATTTGGCTCTCTGTAGTGCTTGAAAGAAAAGAATCAGTTTTAAATTGATTTTTTTAAACACCAAAATTTATCCAGATAAATAGATTAAATTTGCCATATCAAATGATTCATAATCATCTCACCTAGCTAACAAAAAGACTCTACAGTGAGTTTTACAAAATGGAAGCTTGTTATAAGCAGGAAGAGGATGAAACAAAGTTATTAGACAGAGAAAAGATGGTATTTCAGGTAAAATACAAGAAATCATAAGTCTTACCGAGAAGATTACCTCACTAAAACTAACCTGGACATTCAAAATCTAATTTAGAATTCTATCTTTGTGAGAGGAAATTGCAGTGGGTTAGGTGTTATGTCTTGCAACCCAGAAATGACTCATATAATTTTCAGTATGTTGCTTCTTTGTTAATAATATGCAAAGTGCATCTGATCCAATCTTGGACAGAAATTTATTAGAACCATGAGATATCTTCCAAAATATCATGTGGAGGAAAGGAGAAATATCACATGAAGGAACAGGTCAAGTGGTCTGTGATATCAGTAAAAAAAGATGTCACTAACTGTTCTGAGTATATTTCAAGTTTAAAGTTTTACTGATTTCTATTTAATGTTATTTGAACAGAGTAAGCTCACCTATTGACCATATTTAAGCTGGTTAAGCATTGTTTAGAATGTTAATTATCTCAAGATTCTGTTACTGTTGAACCCAGGTCCCATTTATCCTGAAAGATAAAGAAGACATGAACTGACTGCATAAGGTATCATATGGCATTAAGGAATGGTGAATACCCTTGGTCTAACCAAAGACAAATTAAACTTCTGTACATCTTTATTTCTTTTTTCTTTTTGCCTCCAGGGTTATTGCTGGGGTTCGGTGCCTGCACTAGAATCCACTGCTCCTGAAGGCCATCTTTCTCTATTGTTGTTGTTGTTGGATAGGACAAAGAGAAATGGAGAGAGGAGGGGAAGACAGAGAGTGGGAGAGAAAGATATACACCTGCAGACCTGCTTCACAGCCTGTGAAGGGACTCCCCCCTGCAGGTGGGGAGCTTGATGCTCAAACCAAGATCCTTACACTGTCCTTGTGCTTCTTACCATGTGCACTTAACCCACTGTGCTACCACCCAGCCCCACATCTTTCTTTTTTACACACACACACACACACACACACACACACACACACACACACACACACACACACACACCAGAGACAAGTACACAGGGAGACACCTACTCAAAAGATTTATTACTGCATGTGGTTATTTTGTCTTCTTTAGAAAAGATTTTACAATGCTATCTCTACACAAAATGGAAATGACTTGGCTCCTTTTGGTTTATGCAGTGCTTCCTCTAAGCCTTGTAAAAACCTTAAGGAATCTGGCCCCTTGGCATTTGTCTAACATTCTTGGGCTTGGGGCTAGGGAGGGGTATATGATGTGTGTAATCTGTTAATTATTATACAGCTTAAGTAGACAGAAAAATAAAATTTCCCCATATGGGATGTTCTTCTGTATGTCAGTGGCACTGAGGAATCACTTTGTTTAATTTCAAAGGTCTGAAGGGACCGTGGCATAAGTTTGTCAAGCAACGTGACTGCAGAAGAAAGATGTCCACCAATGAAATGAAGTGCCCATGCCTAAAACTTGAGATTCCCTGGAGATAGTACATGAATTCTACAATACCAGAATAACTTCAGCCAAAATGACCTGCCCCAAAGACTGCTTGAGTCCCCAAGGAAAGAGACAAAGAGCAAGGGTGAGGGAAGAAATAGGAAAGGAGCTAGGAAGAATGCCAGCAATGCTGGAAAGGATGGCTCTCCCAGGGCCCTCAAAGAATGCTTTAGATAGAAGATTCAGAATTTCACTGTGGGTAATTGAAGACTTGTCAGCATTCACACAAGGTGAGGTCCAGCAGGAAGGCAAAACTGACCAGCTCTCTCTCGCTCGTTCAAGGGATGACGCGAAGACAGGCAAGAGACACTGGGGAGAAATGAAGTGCTCTCAAATATCATTTATTGGCAAGTGGACATGAGTTTAAATAGAAAACCAAACAAAGGACAGTATTCAAATATGTCAGAAATTACAGGTTTCTTAAAGGTCAGCTTGCCCCTATGGTAGGGGGCTGGTTATGACAGGAATTTGATGAGATACATAAAGGTCAAGATAATTAGTCTCCTAATGCAGGAATTTAATTTCTCAAAGGTGTTTGAGGGGAAAATAGGGGTTGAACCCGTTAAGGCAAGATAGAGAGAAGATAAGCAAGTGTTGATGAAAATTAAGGACATCAAAGGGCACTGCTAGGAGTGTGTGATAAGGTATGTTCTTCTCTGTGATCAGAAGGTGAGGTGAACTTTGAGTAAATGAATCTTAAAGCAGGCGGCCATGTGGCCTGCAGTTAGTGGAGAGAGGCAGTGAGGTTTTTATGGGCTTGAGAGACTAACAAGGCAAGCTTAGTCTGGGAGACTTTTTCCCTCTTGGCTCACCTTTATGACAAGAGAGACTAATAAGCGGGGTATCTATCCAGAGCTCCATCCAAGGATGGGAGAGCTCCCCTATGCTCTACCAAGCTATCACATAGTCCCACAAAGACTGACTAGGTGTACACCACATTATACAAAAGCAAAGAGGGAAGCTGAATCCTGGAGCAGCACCCTGTGATTATTACTGAAAAAAAATATCCTCAGGCAAAAGCCAACTACATATGCAAGCCTAATGAAAAGGGTGACATCTTAATTTTATTAACACAAAACAGTGGTGATATCTTAATTTTAACACACATGAACACTAGGAATTATTTCAAGAGTGGGAATATCAAGGATGAATTATCTACTATTTTTAATATTATGGCTTGTGTTGGTGTATATTTTCCTGTGTGCATCAAATAGCAATTGTTAAAAATTCTCCGGGGCAGCATCAATACATTAAATAGTTATGAACATAAAATATTGTTAGTGAGAAGAGTCTGGGAAAATATTAAGATAACAAAGAAAGAATTACCTGCATTGAGCCAAGCTGAAAGTTACGACTATAGGAAAGAGGCAATGGAGTAATAGAGGCGGCTCAAAAATAGCCCTCCAGCTGGAATTCTTCCCCAGTGGGTAAGCAGAACATGAGGTTACTTTACTGTTACCAGCTTTGCTGTATCAGCCATAGATTAAAAAGTTGTCCAGAAAGTTTGCTTCTGATGGACATTTACATCTTAGATTAAATCTAAACCAACATATTACTAGTTCTGGGACATTTTACATTTAAACACATTATAGGGCAGAGTAATATCTCACTGGGAAGGGTACATACCTCACTGTCTGGCTGCTCCATGCTTGAGTCCCACCACTATATGGGTGCTATAGTGCCTTTCACTATCTCTCCAGGAGGTGTTTGTTTGTCTGTCTGCATGCCTGTTTCGCCTCGCTATCTGAATGGGAAGGAAGCCTAAGAGCAGTAAAATATGTATGTTCATGACCCCGGCTCTGCAAAAAAACACACAACCACTGTATTGTAGTGTTGAATGAATGAAATTTTCATATCAACTGAGAGAAGGTTCCTTTTCTTTTGCATCCCCAAATCATGAAATGTCTAGCAAAGTCTATAGCTAAAGCAGGTTTTAGATGTGTGTGTGTGTGTGTGTGTGTGTGTGTGTGTGTGTGTGTGTGTGTATGTCTTACTAGGATCCTACAGTCACTAGAATTACATTCTCCTAGCATTATTCAGGTCACTATAATATAAATATCTTAGAAAGAATGGGCTCAAACAACAAGTATTTACTTTTCTTAATTTTAGAATATGGGGTGGATAAGATAATGGTAAGGCCCAATTTGGTGTCCAGTAAATGCCCATTTCTTAGATTATAGATCTCTATCTTCCCATGGGATTTCCATATGGCAGAAAGAACAGAGATCTCTGGCCTGTCTCTAATCCATTTGTTGGCATGATCTTTCTGTATCCCTTCTTATAGAAGCAATCTCATTCATGAAAACTCTATTCTCATGATCAAACCACCTTCTTAAAGCCCTAAAATCATCACACTGGAATTATGTGTCAGCACAGGAATTTTGAAGGGGCATAGGCATTCATCTAATGGGACCAGGTGGTGGAGCACCTAGTTGAGTGCACAGGACAATGCACGAGGACTTGGGTTTGAGCCCTCAGTCCCCACCTGTAGGGGGAAAGTTTTGCAAGTGGTGAAGTGGGTTGCAGGTGTATCTCTGTCTCTCTCCCTCTCTATCACCCTCTTCCCTCTCTATTTCTGGCTGTCTCTATTCAATAAATAAATAAAGATAAAAAAGTTAAAAAAAATTTATCCTATGGCACCAACAATGTCAGACTTCCTATCATCAACAGTTAATAATACAAATGCCCAGGAACACAGAAGCACTTCTGTCAGGTAGTCTAAACAGTACTCTAATAATATCCTCAACCACACTATCTGAACTATGTTAGAGATTAACCAGGGTTTGGTTGTCTCATGACCTTTAGAAATTAGAAGGCTTATCACAAGTCATCAAGAGGAATACCCTCTTATATTCATAGTAGCGTAATTTGTGATATTTTAAACTTGGAAACAACCCAGATGCCCAATGATAAAGGGATGTAAAAATGATGAAGCTATCACTTTTGCCTCATCTTGGATGAAATTTAAAGGAATCATGTTAAGTGAAATAAACCAAAAAAAAAAAAAAAGAAATATGAATATTAGGTGATCTCACTCATAGTTGTAATTTAAGAAACAAGGACAATATGGAAAAACACAAAATAAAACTTGGGCTGATTTTGTTGTATTGCATCAAAGCAAAAGGACTCTGCAGAAGAAGTGAAGAGGAAGGAGTTGGGGGCAGGAGGAAATGAGCTCTGGTGCAGGATGGCAGAAAGGGACAAACATTGGGAGTGAGATACCTTTCACATGGAGATAGGAAATTTTACCCATGTGTCAGCAACTATACTGTAATCCGCCCCCCCAGCAAAGTTAAAAAAAAAAAGGTGGAGAAGGAAGGAGAAGATGGAGGGGAAGGGGGGCGGGAGAAGAAGCAGCAGGAAAAGGAGAAGGAGGGGGAGGGGAATAACCTTTTGTGTACAAATAACCCTATTTACTCTAATTACTGTTAAATACTTATGTTGCACTAAATGTTAATGTAGAAAGTGAAACCTACTAGCAGTAACAAACACACATTAGTTTGTATAAACACAGCTAAAATTTTCAGACTCCTCTTTATGAAATCATTTGTACATTTGCCTCTTTATTAGGTTGGGGGATATTTTAGTCTTAATAAAAAATTTCCTCCCTAATACCACAAGTTTCCCCATATACTCTGCTCTGGGACACATGTGAATTCTGCTTTTATTTATTTCTTTTTTCTTTTACTAAAGAAAAACATGCCTTTGTCTCTGTAGTCAGCAGTGAAGAGCAATAAAAATTAATTAACACCCTTTCCATTTTGTTCTCATTTGTTAGAAATCTAATTAGGATTAAATAGAAGGGTGTTATTATGTCACCTCATTATTGTGGTGCAGCTCTCTATGTTTTACAGTGAAGTGGTGGCTGGACTAGGTAAGAAGGCTGGCAGGATGAAATGACTCATAATTTGTCATCTTATATAAGTGCAAAAAAGAAAATGTTTGTCGGGAAAGTCAATAGTGATTACAATGCCAAGTAAAAATGTACTCAATACTTTTGACATTGTGAGAATTGTATACTTATTTTCTTTTGATGTTTACAAGAAAGGAAACTAGGATAATGATCATTTTATATTTAATAATTACTGGGCATATTCTATGTTCCAGGCACTGTGTTTAAGTTTACATCAATTATCTCTTTGAATTAGCATGGATCTGGTAAGATACTTTTCATATTCTTATTAATTAATTTATTTATTGGCCTCCAAGGTTATCACTGGGGTTCAGTGCCAGCACTTTGAATCTACTGCTCCTGCAGCCACTTTTCAACTTTTTTTTTTGGTAGGACAGAGAAATTGAGAGGGGAGGGGAGACAGAGAGGAAGAAAGAAAGAGACATCTACAGACCTGCTTCACCACTTGTGAAGCATTCCCCCTGCAAGTGGGGAGTCAGGGGCTTAACCTGTGCACCATAGCCTAGCCCTGGGGAAGCTAATTTATTAAACTTGCCTAGTTCTTAGGGTAGAAGTGCTCTATTGTCAAATCCAAACACAACAAAACAAACAACAACAAAAAGCTCCTCAAGTGTCTTTCCTTGACTCCTTTTAAAAAGTTTTCAGGCTTCAACTACATGCTATCAGACAAATCCTTTTCAAGTCCCCATTCAAATTGTTTTCTATTGCCTTCCTGATGTGGAGATGGGGTTGAAAGTCTCCATTTCCAGAACCACAGGCTGCAGGGAGGCAGAGATCCTTTTAATTCTTTCTCACTCTGTAGGTCTCAGACTGTACTCCCTGACCAGATGGTGCTAACCATTCTGTTCTGTATTCAGGTAAGAACACTGACTGTGTTCCATAGTTGTAAGGGATTGCAGCCTGGGTTTCATTATCAGATAGATTGTGCTCTACTACTAGTCACAGCTAGGCTTTATGTTTTGATGGGTCCCACAGGTGTGCCTCTCATTTGAGTGCAGCTGAGGACTGTGCTATTAGTTGTCGAAGTATATTCAAGGTGTTTGCCTGAGCTTTCTGGTTTGTTGGGGGTGACAGCTATGTTCTATGACTGGGTGAGGTCACGGACTGGATTTCCTATCTGGGTGATGTAGCAGACTCTGTTTTGCAATCAGACAGGACCATATCCTAGAATTTGCTGCTAGATATGGCTGCATCCTAAGTGTCTCCATAGACTGGGCTCTCAAACTTCCTGATTGTGGGACGAAGAAGTTGTGTTCAACAGCTAGGTGGTACACTTGCTTGGCATCCTATCCAAGAAATCATAGATGTGTTCCATGTGTATCTGTGGTCATCCCTGTTGGAGGGGAAGATTTGAGATTAAACCTATAATTGAAACTGGCTGAGAATATGCTCCTACCCAGGTGGAGTGGAAGATGCACTCTTTACAATGGTATTCTGTGTCCATGATTTATCAAGAAATGAAACTTGATATTATGTTGATGAGTTGGACAGGACTAAGAATTTTCTCTGTGCTCATGTGGAATCTCAGAAATGCTTCCAGGTTCTAGGTATGGTTCCCAGATTGAGTATCTAAATCAAGCAGAACTTCAATTCAAGATGCAAGGCTATAATGGACCATCACTTGGCTCTTCAGACCAGTGAGGCAGTAGTAGTAGTGGCTCTGTTCAGATTCTGCTGCAAACAGAAGTACCTGCATGCACAGTCCTCCACCGAGATCTCATCTCTGGTAATTTAAAGTTCATCAATGAGTCTCATATTTATCTGTAAGTGAAAACATAACTTGACATATTTGACGTCTTCAGGAAAATTGCATTTAGGCAATCCATGTCATGTTTCAATATAGCAAAAAGGAATACAAAACTTATGTAGCCCCTTTTTGGTAAACTAGCAGAATCATTGAAAAAAGGGAAAGAAGTCGGGTGGTGGCGCAGTAGGTTAAGCGCAAGTGGTGCAAAGCACAAGGACCAGCTTAAAGATCCCGGTTCAAGCCCCCGGCTCCCCACCTGCAGGGGGTCGCATCACAGGTGGTGAAGCAGGTCTTCAGGTGTCTATCTTTCTCTCCCCCTCTCTATCTTCCCCTCCTCTCTCCATTTTCTCTCTCCTATCCAACAACGGCATCAATAACAACAATAATAACTACGACAATAAAAAAAAATAAGGGCAACAAAAGGGAATAAATAAATATTAAAAAGAAAAAGGGAAAGAAAAGTATAGAAAAAGAAAGGATGCTTATCAGTGCAATATTAGATTCTCTTCTTTGAGGTCAGGATCTTGAATTTCTGTGAATAGATTAATGCCATTTCTCACTTAAGACAACACCTCAAATTCTTGGTGGCAGGTTGCTGTTTAAATGAGGTGGAACACTTTATTCTAAATTCAAAATACCAAGTAGTCAGATATAATCGGCATAAACTTTTGTCTCTTAATGGCTTTCTAACTCTAACTTGGACTTTTATAAATTTTCATTTATGATTTCTTAGTCATCTTCACTTTTTTAAAGTTTTAATGTGCTAATAAATAGCTCTCATTCCATAGAAAATATTTTCTGATCTTCATTTAGTTTGTTTTTGAAGTTTATTGTTTTAATGTCAATAAAGATGGAATTTCTTCATTATGTTTTGTTATTAATTTCTAGATAAATCTCAATTTAGTAAAAAAAAAAGAATAATTTTAATAATTACAGGTTTGGAAGGATTTCTTTTTGATCTAGAATATACTCAATTTTGGCACATTAAAATGACTTTAATGTCATCGTTTTCAAAAAAGTACGTATGTTATTAGTTTGCAGTACTATATTTATGAAGAGTCTTCTGGAGGCATGGCCCTGGAGAAGCAGTGGCCACATGTCACTGTCCTGATAAAATCTTCACAAATTTGCATGACATCTTTGGACAGGGTTCATGCCAATTTTTTTGTATCACTCCAATTTTAGTATATTTGTTGCTAAAGTGATTATTGAAGTTGATTTCAGTGATCTATATATGTCAGCTGGGTCATGTTTACAAATTTTGTCAGTAAGACCAAACATATTATTACTGAATTTTTGTTTGCTTCTTAAATCAACTTTAATTACTGAATTTTCTTCATCCCATTTAATTCTACTTTGTTTGTTTGGGTTTTGCTTCATCTGTTTGAGGTTATATTATATTGAGTGATATAAATATATTACTGGAGTTACCTTTCTGCTGGATAAATCATGCGATTATTATAAAGTGTACTTTCTATTCACAATTCTTTTGTCTTATATAGCGGGATAGCTATTTTCTTTCATTTGGGAATGATGAAGTAAAACTTTTCTAAACTTTGACTTTTAAACTTTCCATGTTTTTATAAATAATGTGTGTTTATTATCATCATCATAAAAAGTACAAACACCTCATCACAGACCCCTGCAAGTGTCAACCCGGCTTTGACCTAGCACGTTATGATTGGACCCTTCTCAATCGCTATCGAACAGGCCATGGCCGGTGCGCCGCTATGTTCCATCGCTGGGGAGCCAGAGTCGACCCGAACTGCCCCTGTGACTACAGACAGACTATGACCCACATAGTCAACGACTGCCACCTCTCCAGATTCAAAGGAGGTCTCGAAACTTTACATCAGGCTCAACCTGACGCTGTTGACTGGCTACAGAAGAAGGGCAAACGCTAGAAGAAGAATCATAAAAAGTTCAATATTTCTTGTACGCTAAGGTAGTGGTCAATAAATGTTATTTCTAGTAATAGTTGGGTTCATAGATACTATCTTATTCTTCCTTTTGTTCACTTTTTCTCCTTTTTCCTCCTTTTGAATTCGGTTAGTCATATGTATCTATCATTTTATATTTTTTCTAATAGTTGTTAATCCCATATCCTTGTACTCTTGTTAGCATTATCCACTAATAATGCAAAATGCATTCTAAATTATGCAATTCACTTAGTTTATTATATTTTCCACATTGTAGAACTTTTATCTGTTATTTATAGTCACTTAAAATACTGCCAACATCATCAGTGACTTACATATACTTTCTGTTTCTTGTATTAATTCTTTGCTATATTGTTTCTTCACAAACCTACTATTTTTATTATAAATCAGATGTAAGTAAGATAGGAATTCAGTGATCCAGATCATTTTCTCATTCAACATAGAATATTTTTCCTTGTTTAAAGGAATGATCCATTCATAATACAAACAGAAAATTAACTGAGGGATGGCAAAATAGTTCAGTGGGATAGTACACTACTTTGTCATGTGCATTAACCAGGTTTGATTCTGGGCTCTATCACATGAAAGCAGCTTGGGTGCTATGTTTTCTTTCCCTTTTGCTCTCTCTGTCTCTTTGTATCTATCTAAAAATGGTACCAGGTTGATGAAGACCCAGAGATAATAAAAATAAAATTAAACAAACAGAAAGAAAGAGAGAGATAGAAAAAAAACTGGTGTTAAATTAGATTGTGATAGTTATAATATTCTGCTGATTTCTGATTTTCACTACTACAAGAACATGCATCTTTATTGTTTATTCTACCTCTTATGTAACACTGTTTACTGACCCTCAGAACATTAAAAACATTTGTATTTCAGTTCTTTATAAATTTCAGTCAATATATTCAGCACCTACAAAAATGAGATTTTTTAAGATTGTTTTGCTGAGGAAAAGTTGATTTCCAGGATTATTGTTGTCACAGGTACACAGTTCAAGAAAATGTTTTGAATTGCTGACAGTTTATGCTTTTCCTTCAAGATCCCTCATTTTTCAGTTATTCAATACTAATAACCTCCAGAAGTTTAAGTATGCATTTGAGAAGTTCTTAGTTTATTCTCCATCACAGGTCCAGAAATTGAGGAAATTAAATATCTCAATCCTTTCAAGTTTAAAATTGTCATATTAGTTACTGTTAACTGCTAATTCTTTTATTTATTTATTATTATTACCAACAGAGTGTTGCTACTTAAGCAAGACTAGTTCTTGTGATATGCACAAGACTGGAACATAAGCCAGGTTGAAAAATGGCTTCAGGATAGTCAGCCTCTGTCTCTCTCACTGAGACTTATAGTTTATCTCATATGTCATATGCTCACAGTTCTCTCTTGCATTCATAAATATAAAGGTTGCAATTAGTCTATTTTTATTTTTTGCATGAGAAGATTACTTAGATACTAACTACTTTTTACTACTCAGAATTTGATGTTTATTATATCTAAAAAGAGAATAGACCAAACTGAGGAATTACTGTTTTACAAGTAATAAGTAATCTATTGCAAACTTGCTTAAAGTTTATTGTTTCACCTACTTGAAAAGTCCATTTGAAAGGGATAGTACCACTATTTATTATTTTAGTAATGAGCCAGGTGGCTAAGACTACATAAAGTCAAAGAAAATCCAAAGACTTAGGCAATTTTAATTGTGTCTATGACTTTTTCTGCACAGAGAATGCCCAACTAAATAGTTTTGTATTCCTTAATATATACAGAGAGAGGTTGAGAAGAGTGGAGAAGATAGAGAGTGAAAGAGACAGAGGGACACCTGCAAAATCATTTCACTACTCATTTTCTTCTAGCGTTTGCCCTTCTTCCATAGCCAGTCAACAGCGTCAGGTTGAGCCTGATGTAAAGTTTCGAGACCTCCTTTGAATCTGGAGAGGTGGCAGTTGTTGACTATGTGGGTCATAGTCTGTCTGTAGCCGCAGGGGCAGTTCGGGTCGTCTCTGGCTCCCCAGCGATGGAACATAGCGGCGCACCAGCCATGGCCTGTTCGATAGCAACTGAGGAGGGCCCAATCATAACAAGCTAGGTCAAAGCCGGGTTGACGCTTGCAGGGGTCTGTGATGAGGTGTTTGTTCTTTACCTTAGCTGACTGCCAACTCTGTTTCCAAGAGTCTGGAACAGACAAGTTCAGTGTAGGCGTAGGAGACCAGATTGGATGACGAGACGTCAAGCGTTGGACAGGGTGGGCGAAGATATCCGCATATATTGGCAGGTCCAGTCGAGCGTAGACGTGGGAAATGAACTTAGATGATGCTGCATCCCGACGAATATCTGGCGGGGCGATGTTGCTAAGAACTGGCAGCCATGGAACCGGGGTGGAACGGATGGTTCCAGAAATTATCCTCATGGAAGAATATAATTTGGAATTGACCAAGTGGACATGGGGGCTACAGAACCATACTGGGGCACAGTATTCTGCAGTGAAATAGCATAATGCCAGAGATAATGATTGTAGTGTGGAAGTGCTCGCGCCCCATGAGGAGTTGGCCAGTCTTACAATGATGTTATTCCTCGCATCCAATTTTGCTGCAGTTTTTATGAGATGTTCGTGAAATGACAGGGTGCAATCGAGAGTAACGCCAAGATAGACTGGCTGGGCTTCATGCCGGATTCTCGTATCGTCAAGCTGCACATTAAGCTCACGTGAGGCCGAGGCATGGTGTAGATGGAAAACAGATGATACCATTTTTGTAGTGCTAGGGATTAGTTGCCATTTTTTACAGTAATCAGATATCAGAGACATGTCTTTCGTGAGTGTTTCCTCGAGGATGTCAAACTTGGATGCCTGAGTTGCACAGCAGATGTCATCGGCGTAGATGAACTTCTTTGAAGAAGTTTCTGGAAGGTCATTGATGTAAATATTAAATAGCGTAGGAGCCAGAACAGAGCCCTGGGGGAGGCCACTTGAGACAGGTCTCCATCTGCTAGACTTGTCACCCAGATGCACCCGGAATCTTCTGTTTTGGAGAAGAAACGATATAGTGTTGGCCACCCGTGGAGACAGGCATCTTGAGATCTTGACTAGGAGACCATGGTGCCAGACCATGTCATAGGCTGCTGTGAGATCAACAAAGACAGCACCCGTCTTTAAATTCTTCTGGAATCTATTTTCAATGTAAGTTGAGAGGGCTAGGACTTGTTCGCAGGTAGATCTTCCTGGGCGGAAACCAGCTTGGGTGGGTGATAGGAATTTCTCTGTAAGAGGAGAAATTCATGACAGAAGCAGCCTCTCAAGGAGTTTGTAACACATGGAGAGGAAAGAAATTGGTCTATAGCTGGCAGCCAGTGTTGGGTCTTTCTTTGGTTTCAAAACTGCTATTATCTTCGCACGACGCCAAATTTAGGGCATAGATTCAGATTCCAAGATGTGGGACGGGAATGTAGTGAGCCACTTCTTTGCCGCGGGGCCCAAGTTAAGAATGAGTTCTGGGGTGATGTTATCATAGCCAGCAGCCATTCCCGGTTTAACCCTCTTCAAAGCGTCTTCCAGTTCAGACAGTGTAAAGGGAGAGAGTTTTGGATATGGATAAGATAAACGGAAGTGGGATGACCACTCATGGGAAATTTCTCTTTTCCAGACTGGGTCGATCTTAGCACGTCCAACTTGAGTTAGGTGACTGGCCACTGAGTTTGGAGATATGGGAGGATGGGAGACGGGAGAGGGTTGGTTACCAGCACCCAGACTATGAAGAAGCTTCCAGGCCTTCCTACTTGAGTGGGTGAAGTTCAGACTTTCCGTGAGTTGTTGCCAGCGGGCTTGGCGTGCTGCATCCAGGGAGGCAATCAGATGGTTGGCCACATCTGGGTCGCCCGACTCATCACACTGCTTTAGTAGTTACTCGCATTCAGCATCAAGACAAGGTGTATAGTTAGCATGTCTCCCACGAGGAATGGCTTGGGAAGCTACTTTGAAGATGGCTTGGCGGAAGCGCCTGTAGGAATCTTCAGAGGGGATAGAGTTAATTGGAATTGCAGAAATAGATTTGTTGGTAAGATCACTGAACAGATGCCAGTTTGCTTTCCGAAAGTTCCATCTTAGTTTCTCCGAGCACAGAATCAGTGGGAGCTGGAGACTAGTGTGGATAATAGCTTGACGGTGATGACTGTGCGGGAAGATCTTGAGAACTTGTCTCGTAGCAGGAAAGGCTTGGCCGTTGACTGTGCTAATCCAGCACAGGTCAGGTGATGAGTCTTTATTCCATCTAGCACTGTGAAAAGAGCCTGGCTGTTTGGGATTGTATAATAGGAAGAGGTCGTTCGCTGAAGCCCAGTCTGCTAAGATAGAGCCGTCAGCAAGAGTGGAGGAATATCCCCAGTCTTAGTGATGACTATTAAAGTCTCCAACGTAAACGGCTGGGTGATTCGGGGTAGGCAGGACCTCATTATCCCATGAGGCACTGGGAGGCTTATATACGTTTATGAGCTGAATAGTTCCAATAGTAATGGAGTCGTAGAAGGTTGAAGAGGCCATATGGTAAACGTCTGCAAGATACAATTTATCATAGATGGCTCGGCCGTGTTTAGGATGGAGATTATAGCATATTAAATCGAATAAACTGATGGTGAATCGAGCAGCTTCATCGACTGCTATATGTGTTTCTTGTAGGCAAATAACATCTGCCTGATGCTGTATCACCAATTGACCAATAAGAACGCGTTTGGCAAAGGACAGCCCCTCAACATTAAGTTGGAGAACTCGAAGAGCAGGACCAATAGCTTGAAAGCTGTCAGGAGCTACTTGTTGCTGGCTTTGAAAGTGACTGGGTTCCCTGTGGATTCAGTCGGCTAGGAAGGATCGTCAGTTTCCCCAATGAATGGTTACTCACTGGATGCACCACAGGAAGGTCGATCCAATGCACTTCACTACTCATGAAGCCTTCTCCTTGCCCATGAGAACCTGGTTTTGAATGCAGGCCCTTGAACAGGGGAAAATGTGCACTCTACCAAATGTGCCACTGCCAGTCTGCCAACTAATTTTTTTGAATATCAGTAGACCCAAGGACAGAGGACTTAATGAGAAGTTAACAGCATTAATTATGATAATTAATACTAATTATAACATATTATAGGATTTTAATTATTCATTAATTATGAAGAGAAAGTGGGCATGTATTCTTATAGGTATTAATGTTCTGTAGTACTAATTCAGATGCCCAAATTATCCTTATACTTTATGCAAACTTCTATATTATCAAGTCTCCCCCACCAAACAACCAAGGAAATTATTAATTATCTAGAAATGATGTAGAAGAAATGCATTTTATGCATTTTATGCATTTCTTCTGAATATCTATTTATTTACTTAAATCCAGTGAAATAGTTCACTTATATAGTGTGCTGCTTTGCAATATGTGTGATCCCAGTTTTTTTTTTAAATTTTTTATTTAAGAAAGGATTAATGAACAAAAACATAAGGTAGGAGGGGTACAACTCCACACAATTCCCACCACCCAATCTCTATAACCCACCCTCTCCCATGATAGCTTTCCCATTCTCTAGCCCTCTGGGAGCATGGACCCAGGGTCATTGAGGGTTGCAGAAGGTAGAAGGTCTGGCTTCTGTAATTGCTTCCCCGCTGAACATGGGCATTGACTGGTCGGTCCATACTCCCAGTCTGCCTCTCTCTTTCTCTAGGAAGGTGTGTCTCTGGGGAAGCAGAGCTACAGGACACATTGGTGGGGTCTTCAATCCAGGGAAGCCTGGCCAGCATCCTGGTGGCATCTGGAACCTGGTGACTGAAAAGAGAGTTAGCATACGAAGCCAAACAATTTGTTGAGCAATCATGGATCCCAAGCTTGGAATAGTGGAGAGGAAGTGTTAGGGAGGTACTCACTGCAAACTCTAATGCACTTCTGCTTTCCGGTATATATTTTGCTGTAGTTTATGGATACGTGTGAACATAAGCTGTCTCTCACAGAAACTGGTGTATAACTAGGTTATGGGACTTTGTTAGAAAGTGAACTACCTGAGATGAAATTAGAGTGTACTATAAAAGGAAAGGTCTCACCCGAGTAATGAAGCTGAAGGGTTGTCATTCCACATGTGAAGTCTCTGGATGCAGTCTGAGGTGAAGCATGTTGAGGTGGCAATTGTTGTGTTGGTTAGGTTGTGATCGGCGGATGCAAAATTATTTGGTTTGGATTGGGAGACGCATACGGGAAAGTGGGCCCTGTCCAAAGGTTCCAGGACTGGATGAAGTAGGGGCTTTATAGTGGAGATGTGAGGTTCCTGCTGTCTTAGGGTTCAAAAAGACAATCGATAGTTAATGTTATCATCACATTATTTGGTAATTGGGTTAACTTTGAAAAGTCTTTTTGTTATGGTTTGCTGTACAGTATCCAGTATCTTGTATATAGCTGTGCTATTGGATGCTTCTAATCTACTTGGTCTAGGCTTTTGAGAGAGTCCGCATATCAAATACACAGCCTATATATTAAAAAGATTCGGATTGTGTTTTGAGAAACTTTGAGACATACAACTGATTTTCCCCCTATCATATTAATTAACTACTGATTTATATGTCTACATTTTGCTAGCAGTGTACATACACACCATTCCCACCACCAAAAGACTGTGACCCATCCCTCCTACCCACTCCCACCCCCCACTGGCCCAGGAAGATGCATGTCTACCCCTCACCACAGGGTTTTTACTTTGGTGCCCTACTTACAATTTGATCAGGTCCTGCTTTTAGTTTCTCTTTCAGATCTTCTTACTCAAATTCTGTTGATGAGTGGGATCATCCCATACTCATCTTTATCTTTCTGACTTAATTCACTTAACATAATTCCTTCTAACTCTGTCCAAGATGGGACAGAGAAGGTGGGTTCATTGTTCTTGATAGCTGCATAGTATTCCATTGTGTATATATACCACAGCTTTCTCAGCCACTCATCTGTTGTTGGGCACCTTGGTTGCTTCCAGGTTTTAGCTATTATGAATTGTGCTGCTATGAATATAGGAGTACACACCTCCTTTTGGTTGGGTGTTATGGAGTCCTTGGGGTATAACCCCAGGAGAGGAATTACTGGATCATATGGAAGGTCCATGTCTAGCCTTCTGAGAGTTTTCCAGACTGCTCTCCACAGAGGCTGTACCAATTTACATTCCCACCAGCAATGTAAAAGGGTTCCTCTGTCCCCACATCCTCTCCAGCATTTGTTGCTGCTGTCCTTTTTGATGTATGCCATTCTTACAGGAGTGAGGTGGTATCTTAGTGTTGTCTTAATTTGCATTTCTCTGACAATCAGTGACCTAGAGCAGTTTTTCATATGTTTGTTAGCCTTTTGGATCTCCTCTGAGGTGAATGTTTTGTTCATATCCTCTGCCCATTTTTGGATGGGGTCATTTGCTTTTTTGCGGCTAAGTTTGCTGAGCTCTTTATATATTTTGGTGACTAGTTTCTTGTCTGATGTCTGGCATGTGAAGATCTTCTCCCATTCTGTGAGGGGTCTCTCTGTTTGTTTAATAGTTTCTTTGGATGTGCAGAAGCTTTTCAATTTGATGTAGTCCCATTGGTTTGTTTCTGCTTTAGTCTTCCTTGCAATTGTATTGATTCATCAAAGCTGTCCTTGAGGTATAGGTGGGAAAGTGTTTTACCAATGTTTTCCTCTAAGTATTTGATTGTTTCTGGTATGACATCTAGGTCTTTGATCCATTTGGAGTTGATTTTTGTTTCAGGTGAGATAAAGTGGTTCAATTTCATTCTTCGGCATGTTTCAACCCAGTTTTCCCAGCACCATTTATTGAAGAGAGCCTCCTTTTTCCATTTAATCCTTTGGGCCCCCTTATCAAAGATTAGATGCCCATAGGTGTTGGGATTTACTTCTGGGCTTTCAATTCTGTTCCACTGGTCTGTGTGCCTATTTTTGTTCCAGTACCATGCTGTTTTGATGATGATGGCTTTATAATATATTTTAAGGTCTGGGAGTGTGATGCCTCCATTTCTCTTTCTTTTCCTCAAGATGGTTTTGGCAATTCTAGATGTTTTCAGGTTCCAGATAAATGACTGTAGTGTTTGTTCTATTCTCTTAAAGAAGCTTGGTGGAACTTTGATGGGTATTGCATTAAATTTGTATATGGCTCTTGGGAGAATATTCATTTTGATGATGTTTATTCTTCTGATCCATGAGCATGGGATATCTTTCCATTTCTTGGTATCAGTTTCTATTTCCTTGAGTAGCGACTCGTAGTTTTTAGCATACAAATCTTTCACTTCTTTGGTCAACTTTATTCCTAGGTATTTGATTGTTTTTGCTGAAACAGTAAATGGGAGTGATTTCTGGATGTCTTTTTCTTCAGATTTAGTGTTTTCATAAAGAAATGCCACTGATTTTTGTACATTGATTTTGTAGCCTGACACCTTGCTATATTGCCTAATAACTTCCAGTAATTTTCTACTGGATTCTTTGGGTCTTTCTATGTATACTATCATATCATCTGCAAATAGTGAGAGCTTAACTTCTTCCCTTCCAATCTGTATTCCTTTGATTTCTTTCTCTTGCCTGATTGCTATGGCAAGAACTTCCAATACTATGTTGAAGAGTAACGGTGACAGTGGACAGCCCTGTCTAGTCCCTGATCTGAGGGGGAATGCTTTAGCTTCTGTCCATTGAGTATGATGTTGGCTGTAGGTTTGCTGTATATAGACTCCACTATCTTGAGGAATTTCCCATCTATTCCCATTTTTTGTAGAGTTTTGAGCATGAATGGGTGTTGGATTTTGTCAAAGGCTTTCTCTGCATCTATTGAGATAATCATGTGGTTTTTGGCTTTGCTTTTATTGATGTGGTGAATGACATTGATTGACTTACGGATGTTGAACCAGCCTTGCATTCTTGGGATGAATTCCACTTGGTCATGATGAACAATCTTTTTGATGTTTTGCTGTATCCGGTTGGCCAAGATCTTGTTTAATTTTTTGGCATCTATGTTCATCAGAGATATTGGTCTGTAGTTTTCCTTTTTTGTTCTGTCCCTATCAGCTTTTGGTATCAGAGTGATGTTGGCTTCATAAAAGGTGGAAGGGTGTATTCCTCTTTCTTCAATCTTATGGAATAGCTTAAGAAGTATGGGTATTAACTGTTTCCTGAAAGTTTTGTAGAATTTGTTTGTGAAGCCATCTGGTCCAGGACTTTTGTTGTTGGGTAGATTCTTAATAACGGTTTCAATTTCTTTGTCTGTGATTGGTGCATTTAGATTTTGTAGTTCTTCTTTGTTCAGTTTTGGAAGTGCATAGGTTTCTAGGAATTGTTCCATTTCTTCCAGATTCTCTAGCTTGGTGGCATATAGTTCTTTATAGAAGTTTCGCAGGATTCTCTGGATTTCTGTGGTGTCAGTTGTGATATCTCCTGCATCGTTTACAATTCTATTAATTTGAGTCTTCTCTCTTTTTTGTTTGGTGAGTCTGTCTAGGGGTTTGTCAATTTTGTTTAATCTTTCAAAGAACCAACATTTGGCTTCATTGATCTTTTGTATGGTTCTCTTATTTTCGATGTTGTTTATTTCTGCTCTAACTTTAGTGATTTCTGTCCTTCTGGTTGCTTTAGGGTTCCTTTGTTCCTCTTCCTCTAAGTTCTTGAGGTGTGCAGTAAGGTCGTTCATTTGAGCTTCTTCTTGGTGTTAATATGTGATTGTATGGCTATAAGTTTCCCTCTCAGTACTGCTTTAGCTGTGTCCCAAATATTTTGATAGGTTGTGTCTTCATTTTCATTAGTTTCCAGGAACATTTGAATTTCCTGTTTGAGTGAGTCTCTGACCCAGTGGTTCTTAAGGAGCATGTTGTTTAGTTTTCAAATTCTGTGTCTTTTAATACTTTTCTGTTTGTTGTTAAATGTTAGTTTTACTCCACTGTGGTCTGAGAAGATACTTGGGATGATTTCAATGCTCTTGAATTTGTTGATGCTGTCTTTGTGGCCTCACATGTGGTCTATCCTTGAGTATGTGTTATGTGGATTTGAAAAGAAGGTGTATTCCAGTTTTTTGGGGTGGAGGAGTCTGAAAATGTCCAAGAGGTCTAGTCTGTCGATCTCTTCATTCAATTCTCTTGTATCTTTATTGGTTCTCTGCTTTGTTGATCTGTCTAAGTGTGAGAGTGGGGTATTGAAGTCTCCCACTATTATTGTATTACTATTGATGTATTTTTGAAATTCTTTCAGTAAGTGTTTGACGTATTTAGATGGTCCCTCGTTGGGTGCATAGATGTTAATAATTGTTAAGTCTTCTTGGCTGATTGATCCTCTAATCATTATGTAATGTCCTTGCCTATCTTTTATTACTTTATTTAATTTAAAATCTATCGTGTCTGAGATGAGAATGGCTGTTCCTGCTCTTTTTTGTGGTCTGTTAGCCTGTATGATAGTTTTCCATCCTTTCACTTTAAGTCTGTGTTTATCTTGTTGTGACAGATGGGATTCTTGCAAGCAGCATATGGTTGGGTTATGTTTTCTGATCCATCCCCCCACCCTGTGCCTTTTGATGGGTGAGTTTAAGCCATTGACATTTATTGATATTATGGATTTAATGTATTGCAGTTCCATTCTTCTAAAAAATTGTTTGCTCTGATATATTGCAAGTATTATAGTGATGTTCTTGTTTATAAGAGGTCTTTTAGTACCTCTTTCAGGGCCGGCTTGGTGATGGTTGCCATTTTTGAACCTGGCCCCTACAACACTGAAGTTTCCCATTTAATAATTATATATATACACTGTATATATCTAATATACATGAATATATGTATATATATGCGTGTGTGTAACATATACATACCATACCACACTCACAAATACACACACACACACACACACACACATATATATGGAGAGAAAAAAAGAGAGAACAACATCATTCTAGGGCTTCACAATTCCAGGTACCACAGCACTGAAGAAAATTGCTTCAGTATAATAAGATCCTACTCGAACTTAGGTCATATGTATGACAAGCCAAGTGCACTATCCAGGTGAGCTATTCTGCTGCCACCACTCCCTTGCATCCTCTTCAAATACACAAATTACCTAGGATTGAAAACAATTAGTATGTAAGTTCTAACCATTGTTTCTATCCAGATTTTGACTTTTATTTCTCTGTTCTGAGTCTCAGCCCTAGGAACATTCTCTTTACTTATTTATCACAAATATTTATTCTTTTATTACTGATCTAAAAAAACATAATATATATCAGGCCACATGCCACAAATATGAAGGCTATCTTTACATTCCAGTGAAGAATAAGAAAAAGAAACAACATATTTTAAAACAAGAGGAGCGTAAGCAGATTTTGAAAAGGCAGTGGGATCTGGGTCTTCTTATAAATACATTTTATTTAACCTAATATGACAGATATATCTTTTCAATATATAATCTACCCAAGTATTATTACTGAAATATTTTACTTTTTTCAGATATCCTGTGTGTATTTTATACTTACATGGTCAGATTTTGTGGGGGAGTTATTTACTAATGAGAAAGACAGAGAATGTAGTCAGAGCATTATTCTGTTATGTGACTTGCTAAGATATCAGGGTCAATATCAGGACCTACATATAGTATATAAGGCCTATACTCTGCCATTGAGCCACCTCCCTGATTGAAGAATCTTGGTTTTAAAGTGTGAGTAGGAGTCAGACAAGCAGGTCATTGGCTAAGAATTCTAGCTTGAGAGAGGCAAGAAATATCTTAGTATGACAATTAACTAAAAACCACATGATGTTCCTCAAATACAAAGTTAAAATGGCAAGTAGCAAAGGAAGACTTGAAAAGTAGGTAAGCACTAAATTGTGAAGGGTCCATTTTCTACTAAAATCCTGAAGGGCTTTTTTTTTCTGTATATAAGTAGGAAATCAAGAAGTGACCCACATATATTTCACACATTAGATAGAAGTAAGCATTTAAGAATGGAGGGCATTTAAGTCTTTCATAGGTGAGGATGCCACACATAATCTGTTCAAAAAGCCAAGCTAGGACCTGGAAGATCTACATGGTGATTCAGGGGTTCAAAGATTTGTCTATGATGGGTAACATTTGCCTTTAAAGATATCTTGGAGCTGTGTGGTCAAGCACACATGTTACAATGGAGTAGGATCTGGTTCAAGCCCCCAGTACCCATATGCAGGAGAGGTTTCACAAGTGGTGAAACAGGTCTTCAGATGTCTCTCTGTCTCCCTTATTCTCTGTCTCCTCCTTCCTTTTCAATTTCTGGCTGTCTCTATCCAATAGATAAATAAAAGATAATTAAAATAAATTTTAGGGGCCAGGAGGTGATACCTTTGGTTAGCATACACTAAAGTCAATGCTCAAGGACTTGGGTTCAAGCCCCTGGCCTCCACCTGCAGGGGTAAAGCTTCATGAGTGGTGAAACAGGGCTGCAGGTGTCTCTGTTTCTCTCCTTCTATATCTCTCCCTTCCATTTTAATTTCTCTGTCTCTATCCAATAATAAATCTAAAAAAATTTAAAATTTTAAAAAGTAAAAATATGTCATCATTCACCACTGTACTATAAAACATTAACCACTCAATAAAGTAGTATGAGAAAAAAATAATCATTTGATAATTTTATAGAAATCACATTTGTTTGTAACATTTTAGGTCTCAAGTGCACAACATTGTAATTTAATATCTGTACAGGCTGTAGTATCATTTCCAATGAAAAATTACTTTTGATCCTCTAGCATTAGTATTTTTTTGCTGATTTTCCCCTGGACCATTGGTTTTTATAATCAAAGAGTTTTTGCTTTGCCTTGTCTATTTGTTTTTTAAACTTTTGGGTAACAGCATTGTAATTTGATACTTGTACATACTATATTATGATCACCACTGAAAACAAAATTCCATCTATTGACATAAAATTGATCAATCTATGCAAAAGAGTCCTTAAAAACAGACAGTTTGAAGAAATTATTAAAAATAAGACAGATAAAACATAAAAAGTAAAAACCAAAGAGTCTGTATAATATGTATATGGATGTAGATATTTTTTATTTTTAATAATTAGCGATTCAATGAGAATTGATAAGATTATGGGATGAGAGGGGTAGAATTTCATATAATGCAATTCCCACCACCAGAGTTCCAAACCTCTTCTTCCTTAGAAGCTTCCCTATTCTTTTTCCCTCTGGAAGTATGGACCAAGAATCTTTATGTGGAGCAGAAGGTAGAAGGTCTGGCTTCTGTAATTGCTTCTCCGCTGGACATGGGCATTGACAGACAGGTCAATCCATACTTACAGCCCATTTCTATCTTTCCCTAATCATGTAGGGCTCTGTGGAGGTGGGGTTCCAGAACACATTGGTAACACTGTCAGATTGGCAAGGAAGTCAAATTGGCATCATGGTAGCATCTGCAGCATGGTGACTGAAAAGCATTAAGGTGTAAAGCAGAATAAGTTGTTAATAATCAGGAACCTAAAGGTAAGAGTATAACAGGTGAAATTAGAAGTTTTCATTATGGAAGAAGCTAGGAAATCTATTTTAGGTATATGCTAAGGGGCCCAAGACTATTAATTTTTGCCTAAACCTGACAGCTAACATGAAGGTGGGCTAATTTTAGGTCAGAGCAATGCAGAATATATATATATATATATATATATATATATATATATATATATATATCTAGGCCTTATCTGATCTCCTACCAATTTTGATAAAGTTTTCTTGGAACAGAGCTACACTCATTACTACAAGTATTTTACCTACTTACTTGTCTGTTGTAAAGGCAGAACTGTATAAGTATGCTAGAGACCGTGTGCCCAGTTCCCTTCCATAGCTAATAATGTCATAGTCTTAGTGCTTACATTCTATGTGAAGACAGGCTTCAGGGGCAACATTTCTCTTACATCTGAATAGTAAGCACTAATAAGCAAACAAAATTCAATTAATTAACTTTATAGAAATTTTATTTACATAAAAGGCATATTCTCAGTATTCTCAAAGTAGGTTTCTTCCAATAGACATGACTATGGTATGTGAAACTAAGTCAAGTCCCTGTGGACTTCAGACAGCACGAATGCCATTACTTTGGAATGCAGACCATTTTAAGAGCATTAAAGTACCTGGGATTGAGAAGAAACTCTTATTATTGTCATATTCCTGTGCCTTTCCCCTAATCATGACTGCTTTCCCTTTTTATGACCTAAGAAGAAAAATGTTTTTTTTTTTTTTTCCTGCAGGGGTGTGTGGTGGTTCTCATACAGTTGAAAATTTATTAGTGAACCTGTCCTCTCTGATAAACTCACCTTTTTTTCTCTTAAAGTAAAAATTAAGTAATTTTATTTTTTGCTGTGTGAAATAGCACTTCCTTTTTGATGCCTCAGCCCCCTTAAGACAGGATAAATATTCTTTTTTTTTTTTTTGCCTTCAGGGTTATTGCTGGGGCTTGGTGTCTACACCATGAATCCACTGCTCCATTTTTCTTTTCCATTGTTGTTGTTATTATTGTTGTTGCTGGATAGGACAGAAAGAAAATGAGAGAGATAAGGAAGACAGAGAGGGAGAGAGAAAGGTAGACACCTGAAGACCAGCTTTACCAGTTGTGAAGAGACCTCCCTGCAGGTGGGGAGCCAGGGCCTTGAATGGGCATCCTGAGCCACTCCTAGTACTTGATGAGCTACTATCTTTGAAAGTGAACTCATTTGTAATCCATTGTTAACATTTACTTGGGAAGTGCTACTTACTAGCTTCTAGGTCACACAACATAGTGTGTAAGAAAATATGTGTTTTTCCAACATTCAGTGCCAAAATTAGAGTGTGTTGGCTAATGAGACATTAGTGTGCCAAGAGTCCCAGTATGTGTAGTGACAAATGCTGAGTAGAATGGCTATTAATCACTCAGGCCAAATAAAACAGAAAGCTGTCTCCAAGTTTCTGCAAGGTGAACATTATATCAAATCAAAATTATATTTTGCTGTGCTTTCATTCCTTCTAAAGTTCCTTTTGCAGCACTTTTAGAGAGAAATCACATTCAGTAGCTTTGTTGTAATTTTTTAAAAGCTTATTCCTCTGATGTTTTCATCATGCAGCTATATCTGAACTTCCTGAATTCTGTATTTCTAGGGACTGTCAGCAGAAAGAATTGATTTCCCTTATTATTTGAAACTTGGCCCTAGTACTATATTAGTATTTTATATAGTTTTCCATTTTTAAAGTCCCAATATGAAAAGAAGGAGGGGGAGGAGGAGAAGCTATTGATGCCTACCTAGTAAGTTGGATGCCAGTTCTGGGAACTGACTGCCCAGAAACTAATTTGGAAATAACTTTTTTTTTCTTACTCACTCTAATTGCTGCTCATCTATGTAGTTTTCAAAACAGGCTTCCATAATAAGTAAGCCTCAAAATTATGTTATTTTGGTTCAGAACCCCAGTATTGGTCTGTATCAACACTAGTTCCTACCCTTTCTCCAAGCAAAAGATAAGCAAATCATGATACAAAAGTGTTACTTCTTAAAATTTTTTATTATTTTATTATTATTCTTATTTATTGGATAGAGACAGCCAGAAATTGAGAGAAGGGAAGCTAGAGAGGGAGACAGACAGAGAGACACCTGCAGACCTGCTTCACCACTTACAAAGCTTTCCCTCTGTGGGTGGGGACTGGGGGCTCGAACCTGGGTCCTTGTGCACTGTAGCATGTGCATTCTACCAAGTGCGCCACCACCCGACCCCTAAGTGTTACCTATTACTGTCAACTGTAAATCATTATTCCCCCATAAAGATATTTTTAAAATTGCTACCTACTTGTCTTTAATTCATGATCCCTAAGTATCTGTTCTAATCTGCATTTTATTAAACTTGTGATTTATAGTTAAATTTAAATGAGAGATCAAATTATTTACTTAAATATATTCTTGATGTTAACGTGGACTAGATTTGATTACTTCCTTTTTTCCAAGGACTTTATTCATTTTGGATAGTAACAAAGAGAAATCAAGAGGAAAGGAGGAGATAGGAAAGGAGAGAGAAACAGAGAGACACTTGTAGCATTGTTTCACAGCTTGTAAGGCTATCCCTGCAAGTGGGGACTGGATACTTGAGCCTGGATCTTTGTGCAATGTATGTACTTAATTGTGTCTGCCACCAGCCAGCTCTGATTTCATCAACTTCCTATTTTTAAAAAAAGCCTTCAAAATTATTTGTAGATATATAATACAGTATATAACTTCAAATATCAAAAGAAATACAACCAATGAAAATCTGCATTTTTCTAAAATAAAGAACATTTCTAATATTATATAATAGTTACTATGATTATTTTTATAGACTATTTCACATTAAATCATTTATTCACTGACTAAACCACTATCTGAGGAAAGCTACTTCAGCAATCAACTCTTTACTTTTCCTAGAACATTCTCAATGCAATGCTCATTGCAACTCACTTATAGTATTATATATTTTGATTAGATGCCCACTATGTATCTCTCTATTTTTTGGGAAATAATATGCTGAGAGTTTTGTGTTGCTAAGATTTATGTGTAATTATTTCACTGTATTTTTATTTATAGTAAAATAGAGAAATAGCATAAAATTCATAAATACAGAAATAAATGATGATACATGTGTTATAAAGTAATCTCAGTGCTTAATGGAATTTTTAATAATGAAAAATCATTTATTTTATGATGTTAGTGGAAAATGATGATATATAAAACTTTAGACTTTAAAATTTCAAATTGTACTTGATTATTCATGAGTAAAATTTACATATGTGTTTACAGATATTATTTCTAAGTTCAAAAATTAAAAACATTTCTGTCATCTGTCTACGTGTCTTACTTGTAGTAGTGTCCTTATTTGTTGTTAAGCAAGTCCCTTATACCTCAGACTATTCTGCTTCTGTAAATGAATTTCCTCAATAGAACTGTTTTTTTTAAAATATTTTATTTTATTTATTTATTCCCTTTTGTTGCCCTTGTTGTTTTATTGTAGTTATTATTGTTGTTGTCGTCGTTGGATAGGACAGAGAGAAATGGAGCGAGGAGGGGAAGACAGAGAGGAGGAGAGAAAGATAGACACCTGCAGACCTGCTTCACCACCTGTGAAGCGACTCCCCTGCAGGTGGGGAGCCGGGGTTCGAACCGGGATCCTTATGCCGGTCCTTGTGCTTTGCGCTACCTGCGCTTAACCCGCTGCGCTACAGCCTGACTCCCAATAGAACTGTTTTTAACAAATATTACAGTATGATGAAGGGAATCCAAGATGACAAATATGACTAAAAATAGAAATATTGAGTGTTGAAATGGAAACCAAAAGAGTGTTTACTATGTGTTGACAAAGTTAAAAAATGCTGATTCAGTGGGAGTTTTCAGAACTGAAAATATTGTACTGAAGCAGGCAGAGATGGATTTGAATGTGTAGAATAAAGGAAGAGAAAAGGTAACTAACAAAATGAAGTTGGCCCATGTTTTACTTTTCATTTTTAAGACAAAAAAAAAATTATATCACAAAAAGTTCACTTAGAAAATATAAACTATGAGGAATACCAAAGAAGTCCACATGGGACCATAACAAGACACAACTAGAATGACTTCAGGAACCCACCAAACCAACGGTGAGTGCAAACACTTGTGGCTCCTGGAAAGAGAGGAGCCTAGGGAGAGATTAAGTGGCTGGTAACAGTTCAGCAGTTTACCAGTTGAGACACCACCTCCAGTCTGTTTCACTAATAAAAAGATGGCTTAAGGGAGGAAAGAACTCCCCTGAGATTCACCAAATGCAACTGTGATCCTCCATTCCTCCATTGCTACTGCCCTCAGAATCTGGAGCAGCGGCAGGGATGACCTGTGCTGACACCAGGGGACAGAGAACTAACAAGGAAACTCAGGAGAAGATCTATACCTCGGTGGCCTAGCAGTGGGTCTGTGTGATTCTTTTTGCATAACCACTAGATTATCCCTGCCACACCTGCTTTATCTCTTGGTCAGTGATTAAGCTAAGAAGCCTACTTATAGTTTAAAAACCCCATAGCCTACAGGGAAGAAAAAGCACAAAAGTGGCTTTTAAGCCACTGAGCTCCAACTTGGAGATTAAAATAATATTGAAACACTGTCAATTTCCACAACTGTGAACCCTTTAACTACCTTACTTAGACACAAGTCAATCCAGGCAAGAGTAATTTGAAAAGTACCTAAGGAGGGACCTCATAACATAATATATACAATGGGTAAACCAATAAGAATAAATATTGGAAAAATGAACCAAGAAAAGAGTCAAGCTAAAAGCCCCCCAAAGGTTGAAGCACAAAATAATGAGGTCAACATCCAAACACTAGGTAAGGAAATAATCATAAGAGTGAATAAAGAATTTGAAAGAATTGTCATCAGAAATGCAGAAAAACAAATCAGACACTGGAAGAAAACACTAATTATCTCAAGGTTATTAGAGAGCTGAAAGCTGAAATAGCTGAGGTAAGAACACAACTAGTTGAGCAATCTAAAACATTATCAGAACAGGGTAACAAAATAGATGAACTCCAGATAACAGGAGAGGGGAGAGAGAACAGAAGAAATGAGGCTGAAGACAGAATTAGCAAGATCAAGGATGAATTAGATTCAACTAAAAAAGAAGTAATAGATGTCAAAAATAGATGAAAAGATACTGAAATCAACAACAGAGACCTATGGGATGACTTCAAAAGAAATAATATAAGCATTATTGGCTTACCAGAAGAGGAAATACAAGGAGGGGAAGAAAGCATTCTTCAGGACATAACAGCTAAGAACTTCTCTAGTCTAGACAACATCAAAGACATAAAGGTTCAAGAAGCCCAGAGAGTCCCAAACAGAATTAACCCACACTTAAAGACACTAAGACACATCATATTTAGAATGGAAAGGAATAAGGATAAAGAAAGGATCCTGAAGGCTGCAAGAGAAAAAAAAGTCACCTACAGAAGAAAACCCATAAAATTAGCATCAGACTTCTCCACACAAACACTACAGGCCAGAAGAGAATGTCAAGATATCTATCAAGTGCTCAATGAGAAAGGCTTTCAGCCAAGACTACTGTAACCTGCTAGACTGTCATTCAGACTAGATGGAGGCATAAAAACTTTCTCAGACAAGGAACAATTGAAAGAATCAACTATCACCAAGCCTGCTCTGAAAGAACTTCTGAAAGTTCTCCTATACACAGTCAGACCACCATAAAAATGCTATCTATCAGAACACTCTAAAACTCTTTAAGAATGGCGTTAAAATATCTTCAATTGTTGATATCAATAAATGTCCGTGGCCTGAATTCACCTATTAAAAGGCACAGAGTAGGAAGATGCATCAGAAAACAGGAGCCAACAATATGCTGTCTACAGGAAACCCATCTAACTCAAAAAGACAAACACAGACTCAAAGTGAGGGGATGGAAAAATTATCATACAAACCAATGGACAACAAAAAGGGCAGGAACAACTATTCTCATATCTGACATGATAGACTTTAAAATAAATAAAATTAAAAAAATAGAGATGGACACTACTTAATGCTCACTGGATCAGTCAATCAAGAGAACTTAACAGTTATTAACATCTATGCACCCAATGGAAAGCCATCTAAATATATCAAACATCTACTGAAAGAGCTCCAGCAATATGTTAACAGCAACAAAGTAATAGTAGGGTACTTCAGCACCCTGCTCTCTCTCTTTTTTTTTAATTTAAGAAGGAGACATTAACAAAATCATAGGATAAGAGGGGTACAGTTCCATACAATTCCCACCACCCAATCTCCATATCCCATCCCCTCCACTGATAGCTTTCCCATTCTCTATCCCTCTGGGAGTATGGACACAGGGTTGTTGTGGGTTGGAGAAGGTGGAAGGTCTGGCTTCTGTAATTGCTTCCCTGCTGAACATGGGTGTTGGCTGGTTGATCCATACTCCCATTCTGCCTCCCTCTTTCCATAATAGAGTGGGTCTCTGGAGAAGTGGAGCTCCAGTACACACTGGTGGGGACGTCTGTCCAGGGAAGTCTGGTTGGCATCATGCTGGCATCCTGAACCTGGTGGCTGAAAAGAGAGTTAACATACAAAGCCAAACAAATTGTTGAACAACCATGGACCTAAAGACTGGAATAGTGCAGATGAAGTGGTGGGAGGTATTCCCTGCACAGCCAAAGAAACTATCACACAAACAAAGAGACCCCTCACAGAATGGGAGAAGATCTTCACATGCCATACATCAGACAAGAGACTAATTGCCAAAATATACACAGAACTCAGCAAACTTAGCACCCAAAAAGCAAATGACCCCATCCAAAATGGGCAGAGGATATGAACAAAACATTCACTTCAGAGGAGATCCAAAAGGCTAACAAACATATGAAAATTGCTCCAGGTAGCTGATTGTCAGAGAAATGCAAATAAAGACAACATTGAGATACAACCTCACTCCTGTAAGAATGGCATACATCAAAAAGGACAGCAGCAACTACTGTTGGAGAGGCTGTGGAGACAGAGGAACCCTTCTGCACTGCTGGTGGGAATGTAAATTAGTACAGCCTCTCTGGAGAGCTGTCTGGAGAACTCTCACAAGCTAGACATAGACCTTCCATATGACCCAGTAAGTCCTTTCCTGGGGATATAAATATACCCCAAGGATTCTAGAATGCCCAGCCAAAAAGATATGTGTACATCTATGTTCATAGCAACACAATTCATAATAGCTAAAACCTGGAAGGAACCCAGGTGCCCAACAACAGATGAGTGGCTGAGAAAGCTGTGGTGCATATACACAATGGAATACTATGTAGCTATTAAGAACAATGAAACCACCTTCTCTGACCCATCTTGGACAGAGCTAGAAGGGATTATGTTAAATCAGCCAAGCCAGAAAGATAAAGATGAGTATGGGATGTCCCCACTCATCACCAGAAGTTGAGAAAGAAGAACAGAAAGGGAAACTAAAAGCAGGATCTGATTAAATCTAGAGCAGGGCACCAAAGTAAAAACCCTGTCGTGAAGTGGAGGGTGGCCATTGGGCTTCCCGGTATGGCGGGGGTGGGGGGATTGGGGGGGTGTAGGGGTAGGGGCGGTGGTTGGGATGGGACACAGTCTTTTGGTGGTGGGAATAGTGTTTATGTGAACTCCTATTAAATAGTAGACATATAAACCACTATTTAATTAATATGAGACGGGAAAAATTGATCATATGTCTAGAACTTCTTAAAACACAGACTGAGGCTTTTTAATACATAGGCTGTTTTTGATATGTTCTCTCCCAAAAGCCTAGACCAGGGAGAACAGAAGCAACTGGTATCATGGCTATATACAAGATTCTGGGTATTATACCCCAAACCCTAACAAAGGGACTTTTCAAAGTTAACCCAATCACCAAATAATGTGATGATAATAATAACTATCCATTGTCTTCTTGAACCCTAAGACAGCAGGAACCTCAAATTTCTATTATAGAGCCTATATTTCCCCCAGTCCTGGAACCTCAGGGTGGGGCCCACTTTTCTGCATGCTTCTCTCAATCCAAATCAAATAATATTGCATCCACAGATCGCAACTCAATCAACACAATGAGTGCCATCCCAGCATGCTTCACTTCAGACTGTGTCCAGTGACTTCAGGTGTGTAATGACAACTCTTCAGCTTCATCACTCGGGTGAGACCTTTCCTTTCATAGTATTCTCTAATTCCATTCCAGGTGTTCCACTCCCCAATAAAGTCCCCAAACCTAGATATAGTCCAGGTCCCCTGAGATAGAGCATATGTTCACACGTGCCCATCAGCTAGGGAAAAATCTATACCTGAAAGCTGAAGTACACAAGAGCACCCTGCTCTCTTAACTTGACAGACCACCCAGGCAGAAAATCAATAAAGACATGAGGGAGGTAAATGAGGAGATAAATAAACTAGAACTATTGTACATTTTCAGAGTCATTCATCCTAAAAAACTGGAATGCACATTCTGCTCAAGACCACATGGGTCACTCTCAAGGATAGACCACATGTTAGACCACAAAGACAGCATAAGCAAATTCAAGAACATTAAAATCATCCCAAGCATCTTCACAGACCAAATGAAATTAAACTAACACTTAACAATCAACAAAAGATTAGTCATAGTCCCAAAATATGGAAGCTCAACAGTACACTACTGAACAACTACTATGTCAAAGAGGAAATAAAGGGAGAAATAGAAATGCTTCTAGAGTTCAATGAAAATGAAGACACAAGTTGTCAATATATTTGGGACACAGCTGAGGAAGTACTGAGAGGGAAGTTTATAGCCATACAAGCACACACTAGGAAACAAGAAAAATCACAAATAAACAGCCCGATTGCACATCTTAAAGACCTAGAAGAAGAACAAAAGAACCCTGAAGCAACCAGAAGGACAGAAATAACTAAAGTTAGGGCAGAAATAAAGAACATTGAAAATAAGAAAACCATACAAAAGATCAACGAAAGTAAATGCTGGTTCTTCAAAAGAGAAAACAAAATTGACAAACCTTTAGCCAGACTCAAAAAACAAAAAAGGGAGAAGACCCAAATAAATTGGATTGTAAATGAAAGAGGAGATATCACAACAGACACCACAGAAATTCAACATATCCTGCAAGACTTCTATGAACAACTATATGCCATCAAGCTAGAGAACCTGGAAGAAATGGACGATGTCCTAGATACCTACAAGCTTCAAAATTAAGAGGAACTAGATAACATGAACAGGCCCATCATAGCTAATGAAATTGAAACAGTTATCAAAAAATTTCTCAAGAATAAAAGCTCTGAACCAGATGGTTTTACAAACGAATTCTACAAAACTTTCAAAGAAGAACTAGTACCTCTACTTTTAAAAATCTTCCAGAAAATTGAAGACACTGGAATACTCCCAGCCCCAACATAACTTTGATACCAAAAGCAGACAGGAAACAACCAAAAAAAAAAAAAAAAAGAAAATTACAGACCAATATCTTTTATGAACATAGATGTTAAAATATTGAACAAAATTCTAGACAACTGGATTCAGCAGTATATTAAAAAGACGTTCATTATGACCAAGTAGGTTTTATCTCAGGGACACAAGGCTGGTTTAATATATGTAAATAAATCAATGTGATCTACCACATAAATAAAAGCAAGACCAAGAACCACATGTTTTCTCGTCAATAGGTGCAGAGAAAGCCTTTGACAAAATGCAATATCCCTTTATGATCAAAACATTACAAAAAATGGGAATAGGTGGAAAATTCCTGAAGATAGTGGAGTCTCTAAATAGCAAACCTATAGCCAACATCACACTCAGTGATGAAAAGCTGGAAGAATTTCCCCTCAGATCAGGTACTAGACAGAGCTGCCCACCATCACCATTACCAATAGTAATTCAACATAGTGTTGGAAGTTCTTGCCAATCAGGCAGGAGCAAGGAATTAAAGGGATACATTGGAAGAGAAGAAGTCAAACTCTCCCTATTTGCAGGTGACATTATAGTATATACAGAAAAACCTAAGGAATATAGCAAGAAGCTCTTGGAAATCATCAGACAATACAATAAGGTGTCAGGCTATAAAATTAACATTCAAAAGTCAGTGGTATTCCTCTATGCAAACACTAAGAAGAAGTTGAAATTCAGAAATCAATTCATTTTACTATAGCAACAAAAACAATGAAGTATCTATGAATAAACTTAACCAAAGAAGTGAAAGACTTTTATACTGAAAATTATGAGTCACTACTCAAGGAAATTGAAAAAGACACAAAGAAATGGAAAGATATTCCATGTTCATGGGTTGTAAGAATTAACATCATCAAAATGAATATTCTACCCAGAACCATATACAAAAATAATGCTATCCCCATCAAGATCCCAACCACATTTTTTAGGATAACAGAACAAATATTACCAGTGTTTATCAGGAACCAGAAAAGACCTAGAACTGCCAAAACAATCTTAAGAAGAAAGAACAGAGATGGAGGCATCACACTCCCAGATCTCAAATTGAATTACAGGGCCACTGTCATAAAAACTGCTTGGTACTGGAACATGAATAGACACACTGACCAGTGGAATAGAATTGAAATAGAAACCACTATATTGCACCAAATACAAAAGTAAATTCCAAGTGGATCAAGGACTTGGATGTTAGACCAGAAATTATCAGATACTTAGAGGAAAATATTGGCAGAACTCTTCTCTGCATAAATTTTAAAGGCATCTTCAATGAAACGAATCCAATTACAAAGAAGACTAAGGCAAGTATAAGCCTATGGGACTACATCAAATTAAAAAGCTTTTGCACAGCTAAAGAAACCACTACCCAAGCCAAGAGACCCCTCACAGAATGGGAGAATATCTTTACATGCCATACATCAGGAAAGAGTTTAGTAACTAAAATATATAAAGAGCTTGCCAAACTCAACAATAAGGAAACAAATAAATGGGGAGAGAGCATAATATTCATCACAGAAGAAATCCAAAAGGTTGAGAAACACATAAAAAAAATGCTCCAAGTCTTTGATTGTCAAAGAAATGCAAATAAAGACAACAATGAGATACCACTTCACTCCTGTGAGAATGTCATACATCAGAAAAGGTAACAGCCGCAAATGCTGGAGAGGGTCTAGAGTCAAAGGAACCCTCCTACACTGCTGGTGGGAATGTAAATTGGTCCAACCTCTGTCGAGAACAGTCTGGAGAACTATCAGAAGGCTAGAAATGTACCCACCCTATGATCCTGCAATTCCTCTCCTGGGAATATATCCTAAGGAACCCAACACACCTATCCAAAAAGATCTGTGTACACATATGTTTTTGGCAGCACAATTTGTAATAGCCAAAACATGGAAGAAACCCAGGTATCCAACAACAGATGAGTGGCTGAGCAAGTTGTGGTATATGTACACAATGAAATACTAACTCAGCTATTAAATATGGTGACTTCATATTTCAAGATCCGTTTTTTAGCGGATCTTGGATGAACCTTGAAGAATTCATGTCAAGTGAAATAAATCAGAAACAGAAGCAAGAATATGGGATGATCTTATTGTGGCAAATGTACTCTTGAGTGGCTTGAGCACTAGAGAATATAACAACAACCTCAAAACACTGACTGGAACTGAGAAGTCGAGTTGCTTCTTACAGGGTCAAGGTAAGGGCCCTTTGATAAATCTTATCATTGGAACTGGTTCTCCTAATCGTCATAGTCACCTGCCTTCTTTTAACAGACTATTTTCTCAACCAGTTCAACAAAAGAAGCATAAAATCCAACTGTTTTTAAACTGCTATTCTAGGTGCACCATATAGAATCAATTTACAGCTTCTACAGTTAACTCTGTCCAAAGGAGAAACCTCATGCTAATGCACATTAGGGTTCCTTAGTGTTTTCAGTCAAATATTTTTTTCATATTATCATATATATGATTCTCAACATTTTTTCCAGAGTGACTTAGGAAAATATATATTTTAGTACTCTAATGAATACTAGAATGACTTTAAGTTTTTTAGGAAATTTTTTTTTTCAAATAGGAAATATTTAAATTCTCCTCAAATCAGAGTGTGGGTGGAATACCAACTTTTTATAATGCAGAGAGAAAATAATGAAGAACTTTTATCATTGTATCCTATTTTCTTTTCTTTGCAAGCTACTGATTTGTAAATTTTCTTTGGAATCAGAATTAGAAGCTACTAATTAGCTAGAGCTTGTTCCTTGCTTGTGCACACACATGGCGTGACTCTACAGGAATCTCCAGTACTGATGTCTTTCTGTTTTGATAATGTTTCCCAGTGAGAATGCCATACATTAAAAAGAACAAAATCTACAAGAGTTATTGAGGATGGGGGATGGGAAGGGGGAGGATAGTTCTACACTGTTGGCAAGGATGTGAATTGGTTAAACTTTGCCCTGTGGAAAACAGTCTGGGGGTTTCTCAAAATAGTAGAAATGGATATATCCATATCCTCTATGCCATGCAGGCTTTTAAAAAAAGATCAACAACAGTAGAGAATGTTCCATCCTCCTAAGGGAGGATGTACAACACACTATGCTACACCTGAGAAAGATGGGTCCTGATATTGGGGCAGCTTGGAACATTCATACTCATGACCACACAATATGAGCTCAGATCTACAGGGATGCAGAGGTCACATAGGTTCCTAAGCTGAATATGGGCCCCAGATCACATCAGATCGATGGGGTTTACAGTTAACAATATTTATACCCCTTTCCCATATTTGGGAACCACTCTCTTCTCTGATCAATCTTTCTGGTCCTTTTCCCAACCATGACATCATCTCCCCAGATAATAACTTGGATCCACCTGCATATTAAATTTTAGGCTCAGGACAAAAAAAAAGAAAAAGAAAAAAAAACTAGTATAGCCACAGGCCCTTTGGAATATAACTAAAATATGTCTACCAGCTATCTACAAAACAGAGACTACCCCAACTCTTCATCTGCACTACTACTACTACTGGTCAACAATTTATATGGCTTTGTATGTTAACTCTCTTTTCAGCCACCACATTCCAGATGATGCTAAGATGATGCCAACCAGACTTCTCTCTGCAGACAGCCTTACCAATGTGTCCTGGAGCTCCACTTCCCCAGAGCCCTGCCCCACTAGGGAAAGAGAGAGGCAGGCTGGGAGTATGGCTTGACCTGTCAATGCCCATGTTCAGTGGGGAAGCAATTACAGAAGCCAGACCTTCCACTTTCTGCATCCTACTATAGCCTTGGGTGCATACTCCTAGAGGGTTAAAGAATAGGAAAGCTATCAAGGAAGAAGATAGGATATGGATTTCTGGTGGTGGGAATTGTGTGGAGTTGTACCCCTCTTACCCTACGGTTTTGACATTGTTTTCTTTTAATAAATAAAATAAATAAATAAAACATATGTTTAGAAAAAAATCTTTATTTATTTATTGGATAGAGACAGCCAAAAATCAAAAGGGAAAGGGATGATAGTGAGGGAGAGAGATACCTGTAGCACTGTCTCACCACTTGTGAAGTATTCCTCCTACAGGTGGGGACCAGGGACTTGACCCTGGTTACTGATGCATTTTAACATGTACACTCAACTAGGTGAGCCACCACCCGATCCCACACATATTCTCTGTGACCCAGTCTTCTCTTTTGTGTTTTCATCCAAATGAATCAAAAACACATGTCCTAAAAGATCTATGTATAGGGTTTGTTGGAAAAGTCATGATGTATTATTCTATGTTTTTCTATGCAAAAATGCCACATGACTTTTCCAACAACCCAATATATCTGTATTCATAGAAGCACAATTTTTAATAGCCCAAACTTGGAAACAACCCAGATGCTCCATGACAGATGAGTACTTGTGAAATACTCAGAAGACAAATATCAGATGATCTCATTTATATGTGGAACTTTAGAAACAAGATATAAAGAGAAAACATAAAGTGAAACTTGGGCTGGGTGGAGTATATCACATGAAAGCAAGGGACTCTGGGGAAGGAGGGGAACAAGAGATGGAGGGAACATTGGGGTCCTGGTGCATAAAGGTGAAAAAGACCCAAGTTTGGGGTGAGAGTGGTTTTTAAACACCTGTCCAGTTAAGAAATTATCCCCACTTGTAAACAACTGTCACTATAAATCATTTACTCCCTACCCGCCCTGCAACAAAATGACAAAAAATAAAGTCTCCATAGTACGGTTGTTATATACATGACTACACTGAGACTTGAAATTATTGTTTTCTTATCCTAGAATTTTATTTTATTTGAGTTTGGAAATGGATAAGGAATGAGAAGAGAAGTGGGCAAGGTAGGAAGCATGACTTATGAAAGTATTACATGAAGTTTTTACCATGACCTTGATCAAAATTTTACTCAAAGAAATAACAGCTGTGGTGAAACATGGAACCGAACAATATGGAAACATACATAGGCTTGACTTGATTCCATTGAAAGAAATATGTGTTTAACATACCCAAACATTGAAAGCCATATTGAGACTGGGGTAAAATGGCAGGAAGGACTCCTGAAGTATGTTTTTAAAAAATTTCTGAACTATGACAATTCTCTTGAGAAGTAAAGACTCTACATAAAGCTATCACAAAATTGGGTGCATAGTCTGTGATCTATAATTTTCTAAATTGATTGAATTTTTTATAAATGCATTCATATTAATATTAGTAGAATGTGTCTTATCATCTTATCTATTCATTTCAGCTACTGGGGACCATGATTAAATCAGACAGTTCTACTATTTTGGAAAAATCCTTTCTAGTCAATTTTCCATTGGTCAGCTTTCAACATAAATTTTGTCCCTTGTGGAGAAATTCTGCACAATGTATGCAGAACCATAAAAATAGGAAAGCCTATTTTCATCAAAGAAGTAGGATGCTGCATATTTATACACAATGCCCCATGTAAATCAGGACACCATGATACTAACAGCATTTAAAATTCCAGGTCTTTCAGGGAAATATTGTGGTTGGTGCATTTTTATGTGGGGGGAAAAATGTTAGAGCTGAGACTCGGATTCTTCTGTGTGGTTGTGATGCTTTTGCCTTAATAAAGATCTGAGGCCAAGAAGAATTTCCATCAATTCACAGCATATTTTTCTTTCCAGAATTACATTTATCTTCTAAATATCCCTAGAAACAACCTTAAGAATCCAATAAATCCTAAATCACTTTACCAGTGACCTTATTTCTGATTGCATGATCTCGTCAGCATCTTCGAGGAAAAATTGAAATTTGTGATCTTTTGATGAGCCACGCTGATGAAACCTATGATTTAGAACTGAGGGACTTGACAGACTTTCTAAATAGAATATTTAGTATCTGATGCCCAGGATCCTATAAAACACCTACCTGTTTTATTTTTATTATTTTTTAAAACTGTTCTCTCATCACTCACTCTCTTTTTAGCCATTTCCAAGGATTTGACACAGTTTTTGTGGTAATACTATTATTAAGCAGAAGGTTTTAGCTTTAAAATGTCCCATAAGAAGGTTTTATTCTCCTTTTTCTGACTTTTCTTTGCCAACTTTTCTACCTCATGAGCAGTCGCTTTGCAAAACCTGCATTTATTGTCCACTTGGTTCATGTTTTTATCTGACTTGGAAAGACATACCTACAGAGGCCCTGATTTTTCATCTTCTGCTATATATCAAAGCTTGTTTTCTCTCTCAGTCCTGTCACTGACAATCCTTTGTGGTTTTTCTTGGACCTCAAAGGCTTAGTGGTGCAGTACAGAACTTGAATCTTTGGAAATATGCCCCCGCTATCTCTAACAGCAGCTTCAGAGAAGTTCAGAGAGCAGCCATTCAGAAGAGCAAAGAATGTCATGGTTGAATGTTCCAGGAAGATTTTTGTCTTTAAACTCCAGTGAATATATTATTGCTTTGAAACTTACAACACTCACCCAGATAGCTTAGGAAGCTCTTTTGATTGTTAAGAGTAAAAAAATGGAAAGAGAATTTATAAATTAATGTATTAATTATCTTCCTATATGCCTAATGATGCCTCTCTTGGAAAAGCAGTGATGAGACAGTGATTGGAAAGGACTCTTTCATGAAATTTATTTGTAAGTTGGTTAATATTGAGTGTCTACTAATCCCATAGGAGAGCAGGTATATCTGCAATCAATATAGTTAGCTATTATTATTAAACAAACATCCTATTATTCTCAAGATTCCTGATGCTCTATAAATTTCAGATTTTTAGAGGGAGGCCACATGTCCCCTAAATTAATAAGAGAGACTTAAGTATAGAAATAACTCCTTCAAGACTATTATCTTTCAGGTGCTACTATAAAACCAACAAACATATTAACTAATTGTATGAAAATAGGATTTTATTGCCTTAAATCAGAGACTGAAAAACACTCAGAAAAGAAATGTCCATGATAATCACTTCCTCTCCAATTCCAGTGATTCTTTCTCCCATTGCTGGCCCAGCCCTCAGCTTAGCTCCATTCTCTCAGTTCTGCTCTATCACCTTCTTCAGTTTCCCCTCCATGCCGCTGCTTCTCATCAGCTCCTTCCCCTGCTCCCTGTGCTTATGACTCTGGTCAAAGGTTACATTCCTGGTCCTCTCTTGTCCAAAGTCATTTGCCTGGTAGTCTTCCTTTGAGGCACTTCTTGCTTTATTGCCTGGTACCAGGATTTCTAGGGACTGTAGTTTTTTATATATCAAGTTATACTCCTAGATTCTTAGGATCCTGAAACAAAGGTCATAGCCTAATAGTGACCTGTAACAAAATAGTTTAAATAAGCATTTTATTTTTAAATAAATATTTTTAATTTTATTACTATTATTTGTCATTGTTGAGGCTTCAGCACTTTGGAGCAACCTTTTCAGATACAGAGAGGGGCCAGATGGTGGCATATTTGGTTGCACATGTGACCCTGCACAAGGACCCAGGTTCAAGTCCCAGATCCCACCTGGAGGGTGGAAGAAGCTTCACAAGCCATGGAGCAGTGCTGCATGTGTCTTTCTTTCTCATTACCTTTTTAATTTAATTTAATTTAATTTAAAATTTAATTTAATTTTTGCATCCAGCGCTATCACTGGGGCTCAGTGCTTGCAATACAAATCCACTGCTCCTGTGACAATTTATTATTATTATTATTATTATTATTATTTTGGACAGGACAGATAGAAATTGAGAGTGGAGGGCAAGATAGAGAGGAAGATAGAGAGACACATGCAAACCTGTCCCTGTAAAGTGACCGACCCTCTGCAGGTGGGGGGCCTAGGGCTCCAACTCAGATCATTGCGCTGGTCCTAGGCTTCTTATTATGGGCTCCTAACAGGGTGTTCCATCGCTAGGCACTCTCCCTCTTTATCCTCCCTATCTCCTCTCAGTTTCTACGAATCCACTGCTCCTGGAAGCTATTTTTTTCCCCTTTTGTTTCCCTTGTTGTTATTGGATAAGACAGGGGGAACTCAAGAGAGGAGGGGAAGATAGAGAGGGTGAGAGATAGACTCCTGCAGATCTGCTTCACCGCCTGTGAAGCAACCCCCCTGCAGAGAGGGGAGCCAGGGGCTCAGACCAGGATCCTTATGCCTGTTGTTGTGATTCGCACCATGTGCGCTTAACCAGCTGCACCACTGCCCAGGCCCCTCAAGTGTCCTTTATACAGTCCCCTCCCCTATGTTAAAAAACTTCGTTATAGTCTTTATGCATAACCATTATACTGTCTCCCCAACTTCTTTTTGCTTCCCTTTAAAGGTTTTCTCATCTCAGGTGCAGGTTCTCAGGTAAATTTTTTCCTTGTCCTTATGCAGATGAACTCTCATAGTTCACAGGAGTAGAAACTAGTGGTTGGCGGCTCCAATTTCTAGGCCTGCAGGTTGGGGAAATGCAGTATCCTTCTAATTCTTTCATGCTCACTTACAATGTCACTGCCACTCATATAGCATTAATCAAAGCAGGTCACAGGGTCAAATCAAACCTTTAGGAAACTTAGTCGCCTAAAGTGTGGGGGTGGGAAGTTTACCATATAGTTTGGATGAAAGGCTCTGATGACTAACAGCAGTAGGGACCCACTCGGTCTTTTAACAATTCCTCTCCTTAGCTTTCTTATCCTTAAATGAAAATAATGTGTAAATATCCATAGGGGAGACATTATTTGTTTGTTTGTTTTTCCTCCTTCAGTATGAATCCACTGCTCCTTGAGGACATTTTTTTCCTGTGGTTGTTACTGCTGCTGCTATTGTTGAATAGGACAGAAAGAAATCGAGAGGTGAGGAGAAGACAGGGAGAAAGAAAGACAGACACCTGCAGACCTGCTTCACCACCTGTGAAGAGACCCCTCTGCAGGTGGGGAGCCATGGGTTCCAACCCGGATCTCTATGCCTGTACTTGTGCTTCGCACCATGTGGTCTTAAGCCGCTATGCTACTGACCTGCTTTCAATAATTGTATTTTATATTTTATTTATTTAATTTAATTTAATTTTATTTTATTTCTTCCAGTGTTATTGCTGGATAGTCCTTGCACTTTATACTATGTGCACTTAACTCGGTATGCCCTTGCCCGGCCCCCTTGAGATTTATTTACTAATTTATATAAGAAAGAGATTAGATTACTTCTAGACTCTGGGTTATGGAAATGATGGAGATTAAAGCTAAGACTTCCCATATTTTAGTCTTAAAAGTCTGCTTTACTACTTCTGTACTATCTCCCTACCCCTAAAGTAGTATTTCTTTTACTTAGCATGGTCTTATATTTAACTTACATCACTATATTTTAAACCTGCATATTAAAATTTTTTATTATTGTATTTATTTATTTATTGGATAAAGGCATCCAGAAATCAAGATGGAAGGGGGGGCATAGAGAGGAAGAGAGACAGACACCTGCAGCACCACTTCACCACTCGTGAAGCTTTCCCCCTGCAGGTGGGGACCCGGGACTCGAACCTGGATCCTTGTGCATTGTAACATGTGCACTCAACCAGGTGCGCCACCACCCAGCTCATAAACCTGCATTTTTTCTGTTCTAAATATTCACTTGTTTCTCTACTGATAAATTTATTTGTAAGATAGTAAAGGAAGATCATTTCTCCCTGCCATATTCATTGCCTGAGACAAAACTCAGATGTCAGGCATGTAAAACATGCACTCTACCTCCTGATCTGTCCTTGGAAAAACAGTAATCCTTATCACAGCTAACAATTTTTTGGATCAAATATTAAAACTGGTCTCTAATAGAAGTTCCTGCAGTCTTAGGTGAACCGCAGGTCAGTTGTCAGTCAGCTAAGAAGCTCATATATGATTTTCTGGAAGTAGGTGAACTAGGGCAGTACAACAGAACCTTGTATTTCTAATAATCAAAAAGCTAGCAGAACTTGAGCTTATTTATATGATGTCAGCAAGAATCCAACATGATAAATGGAGACGAGCAAGCCCTCCTAAACACAGAGCTGATACAATCTCATGTCTGCCATATTCTATTCATAAGTCTAAGCCAGATTCAAAGAGACAAATTACTCTTTTTAAGGGAAAATTCTGTAAAACCAAATCATAAGCCAGCCTGGATGGATACAGAGAAGGGTATAAATTCAGCTAGTTTTGCAAATGATCAACAGTAATTCACTCTCTGGATACAATTGTCCATACTGCATACCGAAGAAGAAGGAGGAGGAGGAGGAGGAGGAGAAAGAAGGAAGGAAGGAAAGAAGGAAGGAAGGAAGGAAGGAAGGAAAAGGAAGGAGAAGGAGGAGAAGGAGGAGAGGAGAGGAGGTGGGAGAGGGAGAAAGAGGAGAAGAGGAAGAGGAAGAAGGGGAAGAAGAAGAGGAAGGAGAACAGGAAGAAAGAGGTACACCTCATCTTAATGTGCTACATTCAATCTCTGCAACACATGTGAAATTCAGAATTTCATGATCTTTGATGTTTGAATGTTTACTTTGGATACAGTTAGTCTTTAAAAAAAGATTTATTTATTTATTTATTTGTCTAGATAAATGAAAGATGAGAGGGGGAGGGAGAAGGAGAGGGAGAGGGTGAGGGAGAGGGAGATAGAGAGAGAGAGAGAGAGGCTGCTCAGTAGCACCACAGTGACCTTCTGTGGTGTTGAGACTCTGACAGTGTTTGGATATTGTGCACAAGATATGTCCTACAGAGTGAGCCATCACATGATCAGTGAATGTTGTTTGTATATGGTCTTCATAATGTCCCAAGTACCAGAGTTCAATTCATTCAAAATAACATCCTTGTCATCATTTACACAGTAGTACCAGAAATGAAGCAGAGTACCATAAAAGCCCACTTAGTTGCTTTTACATTAGTTTTTTTCACATTCAAATTTTTTCCCCAGCTGTGTGGTATGAATTAATAGATCTAAGTGAATATGACAAGTCTTAGATATTTCTATTATAAAAGCAATACACTAGAAAGGCAATTGACTACTAGATACTGAGGCCTCCTTGATACAAAGCACTCCCTTGGAAAACTGCTAAAAAATCATGAGAACGATTGTCGCAAATATTCATACTATTTTAGGAAAGAAAAATTGAAACTGTATTCTGCCAAAGTAAATGACTCTGGGGAGGGGGAAGAATTAAGGTGGGGGTGGGGTTCTCAGGTCCTGGAACAAGATGGCAGAGGAAGACTTAGAAGAGGTTGAATTGTTATGTGGAAAACTAAGAAATGTTATATATGTACAAAATATTGTATTTCCTAATCGTCTGTAAACCATTAATTCTCCAATAAAGAAATTTTTTAAAAAAGAAAAATTAAAACTTCAAAAGTTGCCATGGATTTGAAATTGTTCAGAGTATATAAATTTGTAGAGACTTTGTTAGGCTCTCCAGAAAGTTCTAATACATGTTTTTTAAGAAGAAAGAGTGTAGCATAATAAATTCTTAATCTCATTGTCAGATTTATTATGATGTTCATATAGGATTATATTCCTTATAAATCACTACAGTAGTTCCTTGTAAACAATTTCTTTCCTAGTTACTCAGTGAATTTTTGTTCATCTTTTTTGCTTTTGTATTTAATTGTCTCCTAACACAATAAGTTTTTTAACAATGAGAAGAAATTTTGATGGAAAATGAGTATAAAAACCAAGCAGAACTCATTTATCCTCAATAATTGTTGGCAAGTAGTTGGGTAACAGAGTCAGTAAATTTTACTAAATGTTCTTTCTCAAAGCAGAACTTGGACTGGATTTGGTGTATTGCACTAAAGTAAAGGACTCAAGGTGGTGGGGGAGGAGTGTTCAGGTCCTGAAACACGATTGTGGAAGAGGGCCTGTAGGTGAAGGGGTTAGAGAGTTATGTGGAAAACTGAGAAATGTTACACATGTACCAACTTATGCATTTTACTGTTGACTGCAAACCACTGATGCCCCCAATAAAAAAAAAAAAGTTTTTTTGGTTTTTTTCCTATGTCTTAACATGGAATTTATTCTCTTGCAAAGATTTGTAAAAACTTCTATAAAGGCTTCCTTAAATGTAGCAAACAATAATGTAGTAGAGGAAAAAACTTCTTCTTCTAGCATTTGCCCTTCTTCCATAGCCAGTCAACAGCGTCAGGTTGAGCCTGATGTAAAGTTTTGAGACCTACTTTGAATCTGGAGAGGTGGCAGTTGTTGACTATGTGGGTCATAGTCTGTCTGTAGCTGCAGGGCAGTTCGGGTCATCTCTGGCTCCCCAGCGATGGAACATAGTGGCGCACCGACCATGGCCTGTTCGATAGCGATTGAGGAGGGCCCAATCATAACAAGCTAGGTCAAAGCCGGGTTAACGCTTGCAGGGGTGTGTGATGAGGTGTTTGTTCTTTACCTCAGCTGACTGCCAACACTGTTTCCAAGAGTCTGGACAGAGAAGTTCAGTGTAGGCATAGGAGACCAGATTGGATGACGAAACGTCAAGCGTTGGACAGGGTGGGCGAAGATATCCACGTATATTGGCAGGTCTGGTCGAGCGTAGACGTGGGAAATGAACTTAGACTTAGATGATGCCGCATCCCAACGAATATCTGGTGGGGAGATGTTGCTAAGAACTGGCAGCCATGGAACCGGGGTGAAATGAATGGTTCCTGAAATTATCCTCATGGAGGAGTATAATTTGGAGTCGACCAAGTGGACATGGGGGCTACGGAACCATACAGGGGCACAGTATTCTGCAGTGGAATAGCATAATGCCAGAGATGATGATCGTAGTGTGGAAGCGCTTGCGCCCCATGAGGAGCTAGCCAGTCTTGCAATGATGTTATTCCTCGTGCCCACCTTTGCTGCAGTTTTTATGAGATGTTTGTGAAATGACAGAGTGCAATCAAGAGTAACGCCAAGATAGACTGGCTGGGCTTCATGCCGGATTCTCGTATCGTCAAGTTGCACATTAAGCTCCACGAGGCCGAGGCATGGTATAGGTGGAAAACAGACGATCCCAAACAGCCAGGCTCTTTTCACAGTGCTAGATGGAATAAAGACTCATCACCTGACCTGTGCTGGATTAGCACAGTCAACGGCCAAGCCTTTCCTGCTACGAGACAAGTTCTCAAGGTCTTCCCGCACAGTCATCACTGTCCAGCTATTATCCACACTGGTCTCCAGCTCCCACTGATTCTGTGCTTGGAGAAACTAAGATGGAACTTTCGGAAAGCAAACTGGCATCTGTTCAGAGATCTTACCAACAAATCTATTCCTGCAATTCCAATTAACTCTATCCCCTCTGAAGATTCCTACAGGCGCTTCCGCCAAGCCATCTTCAAAGCAGCTTCCCAAGCCATTCCTCATGGGAGACATGCTAACTATACGCCTTGTCTTGATGCTGAATGCGAGTAACTACTAAAGCAGTGTGATGAGTCGGGCGACCCAGATGTGGCCGACCATCTGATTGCCTCCCTGGATGCAGCACGCCAAGCCCGCTGGCAACAACTCACGGAAAGTCTGAACTTCACCCACTCAAGCAGGAAGACCTGGAAGCTTCTTCATAGTCTGGGTGCTGGTAGCCAACCCTCTCCCATCTCCCATCCTCCCGTATCTCCAAACTCAGTGGCCAGTCATCTAACTCAAGTTGGACATGCTAAGATCGACCCAGTCTGGAAAAGAGAAATTTCTCATGAGCGGTCATCCCACTTCCGTTTATCTTGTCAATCTCCAAAACTCTCTCCCTTTATACTGTCTGAACTGGAAGACACTTTGAAGAGGGTTAAACCGGGAATGGCTGCTGGCTATGATAACATCACCCCAGAACTCATTCTTAACCTGGGTCACAGCAAAGAAGTGGCTCACTACATTCCTGTCCCACATCTTGGAATCTGAATCTATGCCCAAAATTTGGTGTCGTGCGAAGATAATAGCAGTTTTGAAACCAAAGAAAGACCCAACACTGGCCGCCAGCTATAGACCAATTTCTTTCCTCTCTGTGGGTTACAAACTCCTTGAGAGGCTGCTTCTGTCACGAATTTCTCCTCTTACAGAGAAAATCACCCGCCCAAGCTGGTTTCCGCCCAGGAAGATCTACCTGCGAACAAGTCCTGGCACTCTCAACTTACATTGAAAATGGATTCCAGGAGAATTTAAAGACAGGTGCTGTCTTTGTTGATCTCACAGAAGCCTATGACACGGTCTGGCATCGTGGTCTCCTAGTCAAGATCTCAAGATGCCTGCCTCCATGGGTGGCCAACACTATATCGTTTCTTCTCCAAAACAGAAGATTCCGGGTGCATCTGGGTGACAAGTCTAGCAGATGGAGACATGTCTCAAGTGGCCTCCCCCAGGGCTCTGTTCTGGCTCCTATGCTATTTAATATTTATATCAATGACCTCCCAGAAACTTCTTCAAGGAAGTTCATCTACGCCGATGACATCTGCTGTGCAACTCAGGCATCCAAGTTTGACATCCTCGAGGAAACACTCACGAAAGACATGTCTCTGATATCTGATTACTGTAAAAAATGGCGACTAATCCCTAGGAAAAAACTAGTAATCCTTCTCTAAAATTCATACTGTCTACAACACATATCTGAGACTGGAATAAAAGAGTCTCTTTTGTTCCAAAACTACAAAGAGTTCTAATGAGAATAAAGCATCGTAGATCAAAACACCAAACAAAAATGTATGCACAGTTATCTTATTTAATTATTTTATTACTCATATCAGTACTTCTATTTTGTTTGCCTTACAGGCGATTCAGACCTTCAACCATCAGTGAACATAACTCTCTGGTGTTTACCTGTTTTTCACTGTTGCAGCTAAATTTTCAATGCCATGGTAACTTAATAAGTTCCATTGGTTGTTGAAAAAAAACTAGACAATAAGCCATGCATGTTTTAGAGACATTGGAATGTAAACAACCTATTCATGTAATATATCTGTACTTCTTGAATCTACTTGAAATTTTTTTAAATTTCCTGCTGCTATCTCTAGACAGATGACTGAAGAAGTTTTGTTAACATATCAAAAATTAGGTGACACATTAACATCAAGTCCTTCATCAGATTTTCCATTTCTGCCAGCACATAGTAACAGACCACAAGCAGCTTTTCAAATAGTAAGTCATCCTCTACCTCAGAACATACCGGTTATCCTATGATCTTAAAGATTATGCCCCTCTCATGACCTCAACACACTCCTAATATTACTTGTATTAATACTATATTTTTAGACCTTATAATCCAGTAAACAGTTTTTTTTGAGGAAGAAAATGAACAGGAGTTCCTTTTCTATGTAATCAAGATTAACAACAAAGTTTATGCCGTCCATCTGTGCATCATGGGATTCTTTTTTACTTTTAGATAAAAGGTGGACTTTGTAAGACTGATGTATTTAACTCAACTAATCACTGACAGTTCCTCCTCTGGGAATATAACATGGAAGCAAGAGTTAATTCTCTCACTAATAGTGGAAGTTTGTTTCTTCACAGAGTCAATCAAGCAGTACATCACAAAATCTCTTTTTCTAGGGCACACCAAATTCTATGTTCTTCTTGCTGTCCTAATTTCCACCAACTTGTGGGGTCTTCTTAGGATGGAAAATGAAGTATTACTATTACTGTTGACATTCATTCAACTGCTTATATAATTATATCTCTTTCTTCTGTAGCAATCCAGCAAAGGCTGGGCAGTGGTTTTTCTTTATTTTTTTTCTTTTTCTTTCTTTTTTTTATTTTTTATTTAAGAAAGGATTAATTAACAAAACCATAGGGTAGGAGGGGTACAATTCCACACAATCCCCACCACCCAATCTCCATTTCCCACTCCCTCCCCTGATAGCTTTCCCATTCTCTATCCCTCTGGAAGCATGGACCCAGGGTCATTGTGGGTTGCAGAAGGTAGAAGGTCTGGCTTCTGTAATTGCTTCCCCGCTGAACATGGGCATTAACTGGTCGGTCCATACTCCCAGTCTGCCTCTCTCTCTCCCCAGTAGGGTGTGTCTCTGGGGAAGCTGAGCTCCAGGACACATTGGTGGGGTCTTCAGTCTAGGGAAGCCTGGCCGGCATCCTGATGACATCTGGAACCTGGTGACTGAAAAGAGAGTTAACATACGAAGCCAAACAAATTGTTGAGCAATCATGGACCCAAAGCTTGGAATAGTGGAGAGGAAGTGTTAGGGGGGTACTCACTGCAAACTCTAGTGTACTTCTGCTTTCAGGTATATATTATGCAGTAGTTTACGGATACATGTGAACATACGCTCTCTCTCACAGAAACTGGTGTATATCTAGGTTTTGGGACTTTGTTAGAAAGTGAACCACCTGAGATGAAATTACAGTATACTATGAAAGGAAAGGTCTCACCTGAGTAATGAAGCCGAAGGGTTGTCATTCCACATGTGAAGTCTCTGGACACTGTCTAAAGTGAAGTATGTTGAGGTGGCACTCATTGTGTTGGTTATGTTGTGATCAGCAGATGCAATATTATTTGATTTGGATTGGGAGAGGCATACGGGAAAGTGGGCCCTATCCAATGGTTCCAGGACTGGGGAAGTAGGGGCTCTATAGTGGAGATGTGAGGTTCCTGCTGTCTTAGGGTTCAAAAAGACAATTGATAGTTAATGTTATCATTACATTATTTGGTAATTGGGTTAACTTTGAAAAGTCCTTTTGTTAGGGTTTGCTGTACAGTACCCAGTATCTTGTATATAGCTGTGGTATTGGTTGCTTCTGATCTACTTGGTCTAGGCTTTTGAGAGAGTTTGCATATCAATTCCACAGACTATATACTGAAAAGACTCAGTTTGTGTTTTGAAAAACTTTGAGACATACAATTAATTTTCCCCCTCTCGTATTAATTAACTAGTGATTTATATGACTACATTTTAGCAGTGTACATAAACACCATTCCCACCACCAAAGACAGTGACTCATCCCTCCCACCCACCCCCACCCCCCACTGGCCCAGGAAGCTGCATGTCTACCCCTCACCACAGGGTTTTTACTTTGATGCCCTACTTACAATTTGGTCAGGTCCTGCTTTTAGTTTCCCTTTCAGATCTTCTTACTCAACTTCTGTTGATGAGTGGGATCATCCCATACTCATCTTTATCTTTCTGACTTAGCTCAGGTAACATAATTCCTTCTAGCTCTGTCCAAGATGTGTCATAGAAGGTGGGTTCATTGTTCTTGATAGCCAAAGAAACTATTAAACAAAGAGACCCCTCAAAGAATGGGAGAAGATCTTCACATGCCAAACATCAGACAAGAAACTAATCACCAAAATATACAAAGAACTCAGCAAACTTAGCATCAAAAAAGCAAATGACCCCATCCAAAAATGGGCAGAGGATATGAACAAAACATTCACTACAGAGGAGATCCAAAAGGCTAACAAACATATGAAAAACTGCTCTATGTCACTGATTGTCAGAGAAATGCAAATTAAGACAACACTAAGATACCACCTCACTCCTGTAAGAATGGCATACATCAAAAAGGACAGCAGCAACAAATGCTGGAGAGGTTGTGGGGACAGAGGAACCCTTTTGCATTGCTGGTGGGAATGTAAATTGGTCCAGCCTCTGTGGAGAGCAGTCTGGAATACTCTCAGAAGGCAAGACATGGACCTTCTATATGATCCAGTAATTCCTCTCCTGGGGTTATACCCCAAGGACTCCATAACACCCAACCAAAAAGAGGTGTGTACTCCTATGTTCATAGCAGCACAATTCATAATAACTAAAACCTAGAAGCAGCCCAGGTGCCCAAAAACAGATGAGTGGCTGAGAAAGCTGTGGTATATATACACAATGGAATACTATGCAGCTATCAATAACAATGAACCCACCTTCTCTGACCCATCTTGGTTTTTCTTTATTTTTTTGCTACCACATTTTTCTTAAATCTGTGAGTCTCAAGTTGCCTGACAGTTTAACTATGGAAAACAGGGCAACGAGAAAAAGAAACCAGTTCTTAAAATAATGATTCATCAAAATAACACACTTTAGGATGAACTGTACCTCCTATTCTCTCAACAACATCAAAGATTTGTGTAAGCCTTAACCCCTAGTAAATCAGAATATGACCTTATTTCAAACTAGGGTTTTAGGTGCTATGAAATAGCATAATGCATATGCAAAAGCTTTTCCTGTCTGAGATTCAGAATTTCCTGTGTCCCCTGACATCACCATAAATCAGACTTGAGTAGTTCTCTGCTTAGAATAGCAAAAATTTACTTTTGTGTGTGGCTTGATGTAGCAGTCTGGCTTCATACTCCTGCATTCCAATTTTCCCAACACAATTTCTTGAAGAAACTCTTCTTTTTCCATTTAAAATTTTAGGCCTCTTGTAAAAACTTAAATGTTCATAGGTGTGGGGGATGATTTCTGGTCAATGTACCTATTTTTGTTCCAACGTCAAGCAGTTTTGTTCACAGTGGCTCTGTAATATAATTGGAGATCTGGGATCACAATGCCTACTGTATTGTGTATTCCATACACAATGGAATACTACACTTCTACTAAGAACAATGAGCCCATCTTCTCTGACCCATCTTGGATGGAGCTAGAAGGAATTATGTTAAGTGATCTAAGTCAGAAAGATAAAGATAAGTATTTAGAAGTTGAGAAAGAAGAACAGAAAGGGAAATTAAAAGCAAGATTTGACTGAATCTGGAGTAGGGGACCAATATAAAAACCCTGGCATGGGGGTGAGGGTGGATGATCAGCTTCATGGTGTGTGTGTTGTGGGGGGGGGTATGGGACATAGTCCTTTGGTAATGGGAATGATGTTTATGTACACTCCTATTAATTTGTAGTCATATAAATCACTATTTAATTAATATGAGAGGGAAAATTGATTGAATGTTTCAGACTTTTTAAAGCACAGACTGAGTCTTTTTAATACATAGGTTGGGTCTTTGATATGTTGACTCTCTTAAGAGCCGAGACCAGGGAGAACAAAAGCAACCGGTGGCACAGCTATATACAAATAATGTCAAAGGACATAAATTATGGTGATATTATGTATGATACAGTAAATCCTAACAAAAGGATATTTCAAAGTTTACCCAATTGCCAAATAATGTAATTATAGCAATGACTATCTATTGTCTCCTTAAACTTAAGACAGCAGGAACCTCCCACTTCCTCTATAGAGACTACATTCCCCTCACCTCTAAGGTGGGGCTCACTTTCCTTCATGCTTCTCTCAATTAATACCAAATGATATTGTATCTGCTGATCCCAACCTGATGAACGCATTTGAGTACCACCTCAGAATGCTTCACTTCGGACTGTGTCCAAAGACATCAGGCATGGAATGTCAACCCTTCACCCTCATTACTAGGGTGAGACCTTTCCTTTCATAAGATTCTCTAATTCCATTCCAGGTGATTCACTTCCTGACAAAGTCCCAAAACCTAGATATAGACCAGGTCCTTTGAGATAGAGCATATGTTCACATGTATCCATAAATTAGGGCAAAATATATACCTGAAAGCAAAAGTACATAATAGTCTGCAGTGAGTCAGTATGAAGTTTATAATGAAATTGTGTCTACTTAGACTTACATACCCTCCTCATCTACTTCCTATTACAGTTTTCTCACTCACTCCAAAGCTAACCTCATCAAAGCAAGGACTGCAAAAGCTGAATAAGGGCAACAAAGTAGACCCTTTTGTGGGCCCCCCATAGGACCTTGCCCTCAACTTGGGTCAACAACTGTAGAGAATGTTCCGTCCTCCTAAGGGAGGATGGACAACATGCTTTATGCTACACCTGAGGAAGATGGCTCAATATTGGGGCAGCTTGGAATGTTCCTACTCATGACCACAGAATGTGAGCTCAGATCTACAGAGATGCAGAGGTCACATAGGCCCCTAAACTGAATTTGGGCCCCAGACCACATCAAATTGATGGGGTTTACAGTCAACAATATTTATACCCCTTTCCCATATTAAGGAGCTACTCTCTTCTCTGATCTTTTTCTAGCCATGACATCATCTCCCCAGACAATAACTTGGACCCACCTGCATATCAGATTTCAAGCTCAGGGAAAAAAAAAGGGGGGGACTAGTATAGCTACAGGCCCTTTAGAATATAACTAAAATATACCTACTAGCTCTCTACAAGGTGAAGTAACCCCCCCAAAAAAAACTCTTCATCTGCACTATACCAGCCTTTAGGTTCATGATTGGTCAACGATTTGTTTGGCTTTGTATGTTAACTCTCTTCTTAGCCACCAGGTTCCAGATGCTAGCATGATGCCAACCTGATTTTCCTGGACAGAAAACTCCACCAATGTGCTCTGGAGCCCCACTTCCCCAGAGCCCCACGCCACTAGGGAAAGAGAGAGGCAGGCTGGGAGTATGGATCCACCTGTCAACGCCCATGTTCAGAAGCCAGACCTTCTACCTTTTGCATCCCACAGTGACCTTGGGTCCATACTCCCAGAAGGTTAGGGAATGGGAAGGCTACCAGGGGAGTGGATGGGATACAGAGATCTGATGGTGGGAATTGTGTGGAGTTATACCCTTCTTATCCTATGGTTTTGTCAATGTTTCCTTTTTACAAATAAAAAAGGAAAAATATTTTATTTATTTATTATTGGATAGAGACAGAGAGAAATTCACAGGGGTGAAGGAGATAGAGAAAGAGAGGCAACTGCAGCCTTGTTTCACCACTAATGAAGCTTTCCCCCATCTGGTGAGAAAAAGCTGGTACTAAGAGATTAAAGTACTTTTGTTGTTTGTCTCCAAAGCATATTCAGAGCACAGTATAATTATAAGCCTTCAAAGAAATGTAGAAAGTCCAGAGCCTGACGGTGGTGCAGCGGGTTAAGCGCACATGGGGAGAAGCACAAGGGCCAGAGTAAGGATCCTGGTTCTAGCCCCCAGCTCCCACCTGCAGGAGGTTCTCTTCATAGGCAGTGAAGCAGGTCTGCAGGTGTCTTTCTCCTTCTCTGTCTTCCCCTCCTCTCTTGATTTCTCTCTATCCTATCCAACAATGATGACAGCAATAACAATAACAATGACAATAAACAAGGGCAGCAAAAGGGGGGAAATAAAAATAAAAATAAATGTAGACAGTTGATGACAGATTCATAATTATAGTAGTCTTAGAAAAGTACAAGTTAACCAATATGTATGGATTATACTACATATAGATTAAAATCTGAATTTTACATATAGATAAATATAAAATCTGAAAAATAAAAAAATTAAAATAAAATAAAAATAAAATAAAATCTGAATTTTTACGTATAGATAAAATCTGAATTTTCAAAAATATAATAGGATTATTTTTCTAATTATGTGTATATTATTATGTGATTATAATTATGTATAAATATAGGTGTGACATGTGATATATATGCGCACACACACACACAACCTGGGTCCTTGTGTACTGTAATATGTGCACTTAACCAGGTGTGCCACCACCTGGTCCCTTGTTCATTTTTTTTTCAAGATTGTTTTAGTGATTCAAGATATTTTCTGATTCCATATAAATTTTATAGCTTTTATTCTATTCTCTTTTTTAATTTTTAAAATTTTTATTTATAAAATGGGAATATTGAAAAGACCATAGGATAAGAGAGGTACAATTCCACACAACTCCCACTTACCAGAACTCCTTATCCCATTCCTTCCCTTAATAGCTTTCCTATCTTTTATCTCTCTAGGAGCATGGACCCAGGATCATTATGGGATGCAGAATGTGGAAGGTCTGGCATCTGTAATTGCTTCCCTGCTGAACATGGGCATTGGCAGGTCGATCCATACTCCCAGCCTGTCTCTCTCTTTCCCTAGTGAGGCAGGGCTCTGAGGAAGCAGAGCTCCAGGACACATTGGGGTCATCTGCCGAGGAAAGTTCGTTTAGAAACATGGTAGCATCAGGAACATGGTGACTGAAATAGAGTTAAGATATAAAGCAGAACAGATTTTTGACTGATAGTTAACCTAAAGGCAAGAATATTGCAGATGAAGATTTGGTGTCTCCATTATGAAAAAATATAATAGGTCTATTTTAGGTATATATGACTTTACTAGTTTTTGCCTGAGCCTGCCATCTGATAGGCAGGTGGACCCAAGATATTGTCTGGAGAGATGATGTCATAGTTGGAAGAAGGACTAGAAAGCTGGATCAGGGAAGAGAGTATCTCCCAAATATGGGTCACCGGTCATTTCCATCAGGAACAACATAATGGACCCCTTTGTGGGCCCCTATAGGACCTTGTCCTCAAGACAGATCAACAATGGTAGAGACTGTTCCATTCTCTGAAGGGAAGTTGGTTAACATACTCTACTTACCACCTGAGGAAGATGGGTCCTGAAATTAATGCAGCCTAGAATGTTCCTAGTCATGACCACAGAATATTAGCTCAGACCTACAGGGATGCAAAGGCTACATAGGTTTCTGCGCTGAATATAGGTTCCAGATCAAATTGAAGGGGTTTACAGTTAACAATATTCTATTCTCTTAATGGAATTTAGAGAAACCTTTATGGTGATTGCATTAAATTTGTATATGGCTCTTGGCAAAATAATTATTTTGATGATGTTAATTCTTCTGTCCCATAAACATGGTACAACTTTCCAATTTTTTTTTATTATCTTCATTTATTTGTTGGATAGAGACAGCCAGAAATCTAGAAGAGAGGGGAGATAGAGGGGAGAGAGAAATAGAGACACCTGCAACACTGCTTCATGGCTACCGAAGCTTTCCCCCTGCACATGGGGACTGGTGGCTTGAACCTGGGTCCTTGTGCACTGTATCATGTGCACTCAACCAGGTGCACCACCACCAGGCCCTTATCTTCCCTTTTTTTTAAAAAAAATTTCTACTATTTCTTTGAATATTGACTTACAGTTTTCAGTGTACAAGTCCTTTACTTCTTTTGTTAGTTTTATTCCTATATAATTGTTTCTGCTGCTAAAGTAAATGGAATCAGTTTCTAAATGCCTTCTTATTCTGCCAAAGTGTTTGCAAAAAGAAATGTCACTGAATTTTGTATATTAATTTGTATATTAATCTTCCACTTTGATATATTGCTTAATAATTTCCAGGAAATTCCTGCTGGATTCTTTAGTATTTTCTACATATACTATCATATCATCTGCAAATAGTAAACTCCAATTGGATCAAGTATTTAGAATTCAGACCAAAAACTATCAAATATTTAAAGGAAAACATTGACAGAACTCTTCTCAATCAATAGTTTTTAAGGCGTCACCAATGACTGAAGTATAATCATAAGGAATGCCATATATATGAAAATACTAATTTCTGTAAAAAGAGAAAAAGCTTTATTGCTAGTCAAATTTGTAGCTGAACTCTGGGATATATTACTCAAATTATCCTACCCGTCAGTTCTTTTCATACATAAGAGATTCAGTATTTTTACATGTCAGAGTGGGAGAGAGCTAGAATGTCATGATATGGATTTAGGGGCAAGAATGAAAAATGCCAAGACCTTCCGATCTTTCCACCTCTATGATTATAGCTCTTATACTTCCTTCTGTAATAAAGCCTCTAAGTTTTCTTAACCATCCTTTTACTATTTCAAAAGAGCAAGACGTTCACCAACAGGATTGGGATATTAGTCCTACATACTGTCTTCTCCATTTTCTAAATTTAACTTTAGCACACAAATTTCTGGTCGAGTATTGATAGTTAAGTTTAACCTAATTTATAATTTTTAGGTCACCTCCCCAGACCCAACTCTATGCATTACCCCACCATCCATTCACCACAAAGTCCATTCTTTTTTCAAGGTTTGTTTATTTATTTGATTTATTTTAGATAGATAAATCATAGAGATAGGTAAGAGAGAGAGAGAGAGTAAGACTGCACCAAAAATTCCGTTGATGTGGATGGAGCTGGGCATGAACCTGGGTCAAGCATATGTTTACAACCCAGTACTTTTAGGCCCTGGTTTTACAACATTTTCATGTCCCTGAGCCTGAAAAAAAAATACAATTCTACCCCTCAGGGAAATGAGCAATTGATAAGCTATTTTTTATAAACTTTAGCACTTTTCAATTTCCATAAAAAATAGATAGAAGAGTAAGCCCAAATGTTACTTCAGAAAACTGGCACATTTAATTTGGAACATACTGAGTTTGCGAAGTGTTTGGCACATTTACATATCCTATATTTCTAGAAAATTTACCTAAGGAAACTTTAGAAAAGTATAGACAAAATATATGCATTGGGAACCAAGATATAGCTCACCTGGTAGATTACACACTTAACCATATCCACGACTGTGAGCACTGCACCACATATGAGTACCATGAATAGCAGTAGGAAGGCTCCATAAATGGTAAAAAATGTTGTTCTATAATCTGTCCTTTCTATATCTCTCTCCTATCTACCTCTCTTTCTGAATAAAAGCATTTTAAAAATTAACTTGAACTGGGCGGGGTGTATTGCACCAAGAAAAAAGGAATGAAAAGCATAGGAAAATGTAGATGTTATTAATGTCTTGGCACATGATAGTGGAAATGGGCCAAGGTTGGAGTGAAAGTGTTCTGCAGACATTTATCATGGGGAGGTGAGAAATTGTACCCATGTGTTCAAAACTATTCTGTAAACCATTAAGTTCCCAATAAAGCGGTTTGGATACAAAAATTGGTCTGGGAGGCTGAATCCATTCCCTCTCACCACACTAAGGAATTATATGAATTGAGATTTATCAAAGACAGGATTAGAGATAGATATCATTAAAATAGAAAAAGTAAAATAATGGCACAGGAGCCTAGAGTTCGCCAAAACTTAAGTAACAAGAAAACAACAAAAAAATTGTTCAGACAGAGGAGAATAACTTGGAGAAGCTGATGTTACCAATACCAAGCTCATAGGAGAATCCTGTAGGCTGCAAATGAGAAAATTTTCACCGGAATTGACAATTAGATGGTAGTTAATTATCTCTAAGAACAGTTTCCAAAGTGTGGGAGGTTGAAAGAAAATTACAGCATATTGAGGAGTGAAAGGTAGATGAAGGAACAGAATACAGTTACTATTTTAGGAGATAAGACTATGAATATAGTAAGTACATTTACATGAGATGATAAATCAGAGACCATACAGTGTCAAGTGAGAGGCACAGTGTCAGGGTTTAAGAATGGTACACATTTGAGTTTCCTAAAAAGTATGAAATGGATCAATGTGAGAAATAAATTACTAATGCTTTTGAGAGAAATTTTAGTAAATGTGGATAGATGTGTAGCAGAGATTTGAGGGAATAAAGTGATCTGTGTTAAAAAAGAGAATAATTCTATTTTTAGAACCGAAGGAAATCTTTCAGATGGATATAAGTACAGATACCTTTGCATCTAGAGAGACAAAAAGTTATTTTAACATGGTTGACTTTTTAATCACCTCTGGATCAACAAGATTACTGAGTGTCTCTCAGCTAATTTATTTAGTTATTTGCCACCAAAGTTATCACTCAAGCTCAGCATGTGCATAGCAACTCCACCAACCCCAGCAGATATTTTCCCTTCCTTTTTTATTTAATAAAGGGTAGAGGCAGAGAAAGATAAAGGGTGAGAGAGAAAAAAAGAGAGAGGAGAGACAAAAGAGAGAGTAGAGACACCTGCAGTGCAGCTGCACTGCTTGTCTGGAGGCTTGAATACAGGTCTTTGTGCCTGGTAACATGCATTCTCTGCAGGGTTCACTAGCACTGGGCCCCTAGTACATCTGCATTATTTATTTATTCATTTTTATTATTATTGATTTAATAATAATTGACAAGGCTATATGATATAAGGGGTGTAATTCCACACAATTTCCATCACCAGAGTTCAGCATCCTATCCCCTCCATTGGAAGCTTTCCTATTCTTTATACCTCGGGGGTTATTGATTCAGGATTATTACTCGGTGCAGAAGGTAGGAGGTCTGGCTCCTGTAATTGCTTCACCACTGAACATGGGCTTTGGCAGGTCCATCCATACTTGTCTCTATCTTTCCCTAGTGGGGCAGGGCTCTAGAAAGGTGGGGTTCCAGGGTATATTGGTGAGGTCATCTGTCCAGCCAAGTCAGGTTGATGTCATGGTAGCATTTGCAACTTGGTGGCTGAAAACACATTAAAATATAAAGTAGAACAAATTGTTTAATAATCAGAAACCTAAAGGTAAGAATATAGCAGATTTTGCAACCCCACCCCACAGGTGGATTAGGTTTTCAACCAATATTTCTTTCTAAGACCACTCACAGAAAGGTCGTCTAATTGTCAAATTCACTCCAGACAATTTTTTATTTGGAAACAAATATGTAGATGGGCAGTCAAAACTGGGCAGGTGTGGGCTGGCAAGACAGCACACTTGGATAATGCACTCATGGTAGCGTGGTAATACAATTCTTTATTGATGCAGGGCCCCAGAGTCAAGCGTTAGCACAGTAGGTTAGGCCATGTGGCACCAAACTGCAATGGCCACCTCCCACTCTGCACTCCAGCCCTCCTCCAGGTCAGGATGCGGGAGAGAAAAGAGAAGAGAGCAAGGAAGAGAGAGAAACCAGAAACAGAAGTGACTTTATAGGGTCTTTGCACACTTTAAGATGTGCACTCAACCAGGTGCACCACTACCTGGCCTCTATTTCATCTTTCCAGAAGTCTATGCTCCTCCATTGTAGGGCATTAGGCATTCAAATTCCACTTTGTGCCTTCACTTATTCCTTATGAGTCTCCAAATATGTTTCAATATGTCACAACCCATTCAGACTTCAACCTGGTGTGCTTTTCTTTGTTTCATACGCCCACCTATTAATTATGTATCTTAACTACTATTTGCCTTTCCCCTGATGTATTTCCTGTAACATGATTCCCTATAGTTGTATCCATGTTGTGGCAAAAAAGAAGAATTAATCATTTATTATGACTGTATAATACCCCTGCCACAACTTTCTTAGCCACTCATTTGTCACTGTACACTCAAGTTGTTTTCAGATGTTGGCTATTACAAATAATGCTGATATGAACACATGTACATGTATGTATGTATTCCATATATATATTTCTACAAGAGCACTGCTTAGCTCTGTTTTATGGTGGTGCTGAGGATTGAGCCTGGGACCTTTGGCACTTCAAGCATAAAAGTCTTTTTGCAGAACCACTGTGTTATCTCTCTCAAGTAGATATATATTATGTGTGTCCTCTGGAGAGAAACCTAGAAGAAGAATTGTTGAGCATATGTCAGTTTCATTTATACTATCATAAAGAATCTCTAAACTGTTGTTCACAAAGATTGGACCAGTGGGAATGTACATTTCCACCAACAGTGTAAAAAGGCTCTCTTCTCTCCATATTCTCACCAGCACCTGCTGGTTTTGTCCTTTTTAATGATTTGTGTGATATTCTGATAATCAGTGACTTTGAGCACTTTTTCACAAATATGTGGACCAACTGGATGTGTTTAGTTTTTTAGATCGTTTCTGCATTTTAAGGGGAATTTTTTCTTTAAAAATATTTTATTTGTGGGCCTGCATGGTGGCACACCTTACAGTTCATTAGGTTTAAACCCTCAGTCCCCAATGGGGTGGAGGAGCTCACAAGTGGTGAAGCAGTGCCACAGGTGTCTCTTTTTCTCTCCCTCTTTTTTCATTGGCTAGAGAGAAAAAAACTTAAGAAGAAAGAGGGAGATAAAGAGGGAGAGAGAAAGACAGTTGAACCACTGCTCTGTTGTACAGGAAACTTACTCCCCTGCAGGTCAGAAGTAGGGTCTTGAACCTGGGGCCTTGCACATGGCAGCATTTGCACTCAGCCAGTTGCACAACCACTCAGCCCTAAGTATGGTATTTTCAAATGCACCTACTGAGACATTAGCCACTTTGAGTTTGTTGACCACCATACATTATAATCTCCTGCTTTGGTTTTGGGAGACCTCTTAGTGTCCTGTAGCACCCTGAGCTTTTCCAGCTCACTCTTTCTCCAATCACACTTTCTCTTCCTATGTCATGGAAATTCCTTTTGTCTGGCATTGGGGACTTCCTACTTGTATGTAGCATTTGTCTGTTCCTTCTTCATTTGAATGGCAGCTTCTGCACCTCTTTTTTTGTTGACATCCTCCTCTAAAATATAAATGACTTGTATGAAAATTTGTTGACTATTCCATGTTAGATCTATTATGACATTCAGAGTCAACAGTTTGTAGGCTAACATTTACAGAATAACTTTTATGCATAAAATTAACTTTGCTATGATACAGTTTGTATAGGTGTAAAACACCTATCTCTAGGTATATCTTTTTAAAAAAATAATTTATTTTTTTATTTATTCCTTTTCGTTATCTTTGTTGTTTTATTGTTGCAGTTATTATTGTTGTTGTTACTGATGTCATCTTTGTTGGATAGAATAGAGATAAATGAAGAGAGAAGGGGAAGACAGAGAGGAGGAGAGAAACACAGACACCTGCAGATCTGCCTTACTGCCTGTGAAGCAACTCCCCTGAAGATGGGGAACCAGGGGCTCAAATTGGGATCCTTAGAGAAGTTCTTGCACTTTGCTCCATGTGCACTTAACCCACTGCACTACTGCCTGAATCCCTAGATATATCTTTCTAAATGTATTTACTTTGATAGAAAATAGTGTTGAATTATGGTGAGTCATGTAGTGTCTCTCTTGTGACATTGCTCTAATAAAATAACATCCTTTCACTATTTAAGTATTATATTAGAAAAATGGGTGTGTTTTCGATGCCAGGAAGCACAGAAGTTGAATTTTGCTAAGCATATTCATGTGTGTAATAGAGGGGTAGACCTTAAACTATATTATAAAGCCATCATCATCAAAACAGCATTGTACTGGAATAAAAATAGGCACACAGACCAGTGGAACAGAATTGAAAGCCCAGAAATAAATCCCCACACCTATGGACATCTAATCTTTGATAAGGGGGCCCAAAGCATTAAATGGAAGAAGAACGCTCTCTTCAATAAATGGTGCTGGGAAAACCGGGTTGTAACATGCAGAAGAATAAAATTGAACCACCTTATCTCACCAGAAACAAAAACCAACTCCAAATGGATCAAAGACCGGGATGTTAGACCAGAAACAATCAAATACTTAGAGGAAAATATTGGTAAAACACTTTCCCACCTACACCTCAAGGACATCTTTGATGAATCAAACGCAATTGCAAGGAAGACTAAAGCAGAAACAAACCAATGGGACTACATCAAATTGAAAAGCTTCTGCACATCCAAAGAAACTATCACACAAAGAGACCCCTCACAGAATGAGAGATCTTTACATGCCATACATCAGACAACAGACTAATCACCAAAATATACAAAGAGCTCAGCAAACGTAGCATCAAAAAAGCAAATGATCCCATCCAAAAATGGGCAGAGGATATGAACAAAACATTCACCTCTGAGGAGATCCAAAAGGCTAACAAACATATGAAAAACTGCTCTATGTCACTGATTGTCAGAGAAATGCAAATTAAGACAACACTGAGATAGCACCTCACTCCTGTGAGAATGGCATACATCAACAAGGACAACAGCAACAAATGCTGGAGTGGTTGTGGGGACAGAGGAACCCTTTTGCATTGCTGGTGGGAATGTAAATTGGTCCAGCCTCTGTGGAGAGCAGTCTGGAAAACTCTCAGAAGGCTAGACATGGACCTTCCATATGATCCAGTAATTTCTCTCCTGAGGTTATACCCCAAGGATATAATGTATGTTATGTAGATAACACCCAAACAAAAAGAGGTGTGTACTCCTATGTTCATAGCACTACAATTCATAATAGCTAAAACCTGGAAGCATCCCAGGTGCCCAACAACAGATGAGTGGCTGAGAAAGCTGTGGTATATATACACAATGGAATACTTTGCAGCTATCAAGAACAGTGAACCCACCTTCTCTGACCCATCTTGGACAGAGCTAGAAGGAATTATGTTAAGTCAGCTAAGTCAGAAAAATAAAGATGAGTATGGGATGATCCCACTCATCAACAGAAGTTGAGTAAGAAGATCTGAAAGGGTAACTAAACGCAGGACCTGACTAAATTGTAAGTAGGGTACCAAAGTAAAAACCCTGTGGTGAGAGGTAGACATGCAGCTTCTTGGGACAGTGGGGAGTGGGAGTGGGTGGGAGGGATGGGTCACTGTCTTTTGGTGGTGGGAATGGTGTTTATGTACACTCCTAGTAAAGTGTAGTCATATAAATCACTAGATAATTAATATGAGACGGGGAAAATTAATTGTATGTCTCAAAGTTTTTAAAACACAGATTGAGTCTTTTTAATATATAGGCTGTGTATTTGATATGCGGACTCTCTCAAAAGCCTAGACCAAGTAGATCAGAAGCAACCAATACCACAGCTATATACAAGATACTGGGTACAGCAAACCCTAACAAAAGGACTTTTCAAAGTTAACCCAATTACCAAATAATGCGATGATAACATTAATTTTCCATTGTCTTTTTGAACCCTAAGACAGCAGGAATCTCACATCTCCACTATAGAGCCTCTACTTCCCCCAGTCCTTGAACCTTTGGATAGGGCCCACTTTCCCGTATGCCTCTCCCAATCCATATAAAATAATATTGCATCTGCCAGTCACAACCTAATCAACACAATGATTGCCACCTCAACATGCTTCATCTCAGACTGTCCAGAGACCTCACATGTGGAATGACAACCCTTCAGCTTCATTACTCGGGTGAGACCTTTCCTTACATAGTATTCTCTAATTACATCCCAGGTGGTTCACTTTCTAACAAAGACCCAAAACGTAGATATACACCAGTTTCTGTGAGAGAGAGCATATGTTCACACGTATCCATAAACCAATTGCAAAATATGTACCTGAAAGCAGAAGTACACTAGAGTTTGCAGTGAGTACCCCCCTAACACTTCCTCTCCACTATTCCAACCTTTGGGTCCATGATTGCTCAACAATTTGTTTGGCTTCGTATGTTAACTCTCTTTTCAGTCACCAGGTTCCAGATGGCATCAGGATGCCGGCCCGGCTTCCCTGGACTGAAGACCCCACCAATATGTCCTGGAGCTCAGCTTCCCCAGAGACACACCTTACTAGGGAAAGAGAGAGACAGACTGGGAGTATGGACTGACCAGTCAACGCCCATGTTCAGCGGGAAAGCAATTACAGAAGCCAGACCTTCTACCTTCTGCAACCCACAAGGACCCTGGGTCCATGTTCTCAGAGGGATAGAGAATGGGAAAGCTATCAGGGGAGGGAGTGGGATATGGATACTGGGTGGTGGGAATTGTGTGGTTGTACCCCTCCTACCCTATGGATAAAATTAATAAAAAATAAATTTAAAAAAATAGAGGGGTTGTGCTCAATTTCTGTTTCTTACTGCATGGATTCAAAAAAAGAGAGAGAGTGAGTTAATCTAATGTCTCCATTATTGTTACCGAAATAGATTACGTTTTAATTTTTTTTCAGCTTTAAAACAATCAAAGGTTTATTATACATGGCAGTATAGCAGTAAAAAAATGGTGTGTGTGTGTGTGTGTGTGTGTGTGTGTGTTATAGATTGAATAATGATCAACAAGACTGTAGGATAAGAGGGGTACAATTCCACAGGATTCTCACCACCAGAGTTCTGTTTCCCATGCTCTCCACTGGAAGCTTTCTTATGATTTACCCCTCTGGGAGTATGGATTCAGGATCATTATGGGGAGCAGAAGGTGGAAGGTGTGGCTTCTGTAATTGGCCTGGCCTAGTCTTACTCCTGATGATAATTGCCTATCTTTCCATACCTAAAATATACCATTCTGAGGCTGAGAGTATGGATCAACCTGCCAGGGCCCATGTCCAGCACAGAAGCAATTATAGTATCCTTTAATTCTTCTAAGACCCATATAAATTCTTTCTCAAATTTTCTTTACAAGCCATATATTGGCTCCATGTAAATTTTTCCTTTTTTTTAATATGGCACAAGGGCCTCCTGTACATAAGCAATTATCACAGTTGCATGGTTTTCCCAGGAAGATTTGTTTTTCATTTACTATTTTAAAGAGGCAAAGTAAAAAAGCAACATAAATGCAGTATTCCACCATCCATGGAACTCTCCTTGTGCCCTTTTCCTTTTTCTTTGCAATGCTATGCCTTGAGTCCAGAACCTCATATATGGTAAACCATGTGCTCCAGTTCCCTGGTCTCCTCTCCTCCTTCCCCCTCCCCTCCTCTCCCTTGCATTTCTCTTCTCTTCTCTTCTCTTCTCTTCTCTTCTCTTCTCTTCTCTTCTCTTCTCTCTCTCAGTGCAGCAGGGATCAGGCTCAAATATGTGTCACATGCATAGAAAAACAGCACACTACCTAAGTGAACTGTTTTACTGGACTCTTTGGTCTCCCCCTTTTTTAAAAGATTTTTTAAAATATTTATTTATTGTTTGTTTGTTGCCCTTTTTATTGTTGTTGTAATTATTATTGTTGATGATGTCATCGATGTTGGATATGACAGAGAGAAATCAAGAGGAGGGGAAAACAGAGAAGGAGAGAGAAAGACAGACACCTGCAGACCTGCTTCACCACTTGTGAAGTGACTCCTGGTCCTTGAGCTTTGCTTCACGTGCGCTTAACCCAGTGCACTACGACCTGACTCCCGGTCTCCCCTTTTTAAAACTTTTCCTTCAGCCCTTCCTATAATTATGAAGGCTTCCTCTATTGCCCACAAAAAAAGTTAAGTATCTTTATCTATTAGTGCAAAATACATATACATTATAAGCATATGTACTTAAGGACAATGCGATTAAAAAAGTATTTTAGTTATATGAGATAGAGGGCAATGAAAATTAGGTTGTAATAGATCATTTTTTATATAGTCAAATAACTTTTTAGTTAGTAAAATCACAACTTTCCCCACACCTCTTTAGCCTATGTGACTGCCTCATACACAGTGTCAGTAAACCGGAGAGTTTACTTACTTGATCATAATTGAGTCCATCGATTTTACTGCTATTTCCTTTACTCAAATGGATTGTGCATGGTGAAAGTGTTAGTGGCTAATGTAAAACAAATTTTTTGGCAAGCTAAACATTTGTTTCTTCAGTGAAACTCCTTCTACTGTTGTTATGATGGCCTCTAACGATCAACAATTTAGTTAGGGACTTGGGGGGATTCTTCTAACTTAATAAGAATGATACATTGCTGTTCAAGTCACACACTTAGGCCCTGCCTGTATGATTTTTTAAGTTCCATTTTATACCACTTTCTCTACCTCTATACATCCCAAGGCAAGAGGTAATTCATGCTGGACATAGCTACAACTTCCCATAACTCAGTATTTTAAAGTAATTGTATGTGAAGCAAGTCTCCTCTTCAAAATGTAACACAATATTTCCATAGATACAATGGAGAGTTGTCAGGCTGAGACAAGGTACCCTGTTCAAAAAGAATAAAGGATTATGTAAACATATATTTTGCAGATATACTGACTTGTATATGCTCCATTTCTCTGCGCCTAGTCATACTCTCAGAGGAGGTATTTAGAAAGTATCTTTAGTCTGAATGGTAGAAGATTTAAGTTTTTAAGTGTTCAAAGATGAGTAAGCTATTGTTTCCACTCTGGAGCATTTCTCACCCCAATTTCTTATCATAACTGCAGCCTTATTGTCAAGTGAGATAAACCTTTATGGGACTCTGAAAATAGCTCCTTTTGAGCTACTTCTCCATCTTGTAAGGTTGCAGAAAGATACTATGGGATGATTTACAACTCATTACAATCAGAATCTTCTTAAGTGGGAAGACAGCTCTTTTATCCTGGAAAATGTCATACTGACAGGACTTATGGCTAAAGTCTTTGCTTTGGGGGTTGCACTCTTGGTAAGAGTGACTCAGTTGTTGGGCAGTAAGCCAGCTCCCCCCTGCTTAAAGCCTCTGTCTCTAATCCTGTTTAACTAAGCACCGCCCTGCTGGTTTAACACTGCTGTCTATTTACATAACACTGTTAACTAAGTACCACTTGCCTCCAGGGCATTGGTTTAATCCTCATTGTTTTGCATGCTTTTTCCTTCTCCCCACCCCCTATCCTACGTACATCCTCTTCAGACCTGACAGTTCCACCTCAGGATATATAAGGACAGGATTGTGATTAGAGATAGCTTGTATTGCGCTGCATTCCACATGAATAAAGACTGAACTGCGTACCACTCAGCCATGAGTCCCTGGTCATCTCTCTCTCCCTCCTGCGAAGCTAGCCCAGCATCATGTAGCAGTGAACCTGACAGTTTCAAACTTCCACAGAGTATTAAAAAACAATTTCTTCAATGTTACTTGATTAGAGTGTATTCTAAATTGAATATCTGACCACTTTCTTGGTGGCAAAAAAAGACCAACTGATGGAAATAGGGCAGAACCCACATCTCTGATACCTGGGTAGCAAGTCCTCCAGTGATTGGTCAAACATAGAAAAAGGTCACCATACTATTTTCTACAACATTTATAAAGTTCAATAAAGTTCACCAATTCTTTTATTCTATTTCTGAGACTATCACTCATGAATAATTTTCAAAAATAAAACATCAGAGCATCAAGAAAAAGAATAACTTTATTTCTTTCCCTACCCCAACTATCAAATTAAGTCCTGGTTTCATCAGTCCTGAAACAGATGAGTATCATATTGATATTCACCTGCTGATCATAATTCTTTCTTTCCACTCACTCACAAGAACTAGAGAATTGTTAATTGTATGGCATTTTCCAAACACATTTGGCATAAAAAGAATCTCAAAGAGACTAGGGAGGGAACATTCTATCAGAGTTTTTGGTGAGGTAAGTAATTATATTTCAGAAGTAGTTTTAAGATTAGCACCATCATTAACTAAGATTAGACAATTATGTCTGCAAGGATATGCATTTTCCATCATGCATTTTCCTATATGCATATGAATCAAGGATATGAATCTTCCAATACTCAGAGAATTTGCAAGATGATCATGAACTCAAGTGAGATAATAATTCCAGTAAACACTTTTATTTCATCCTGGAAAAGTTCTAAGTAGAAGACTCAGCCAATGGATACTATGAAAGAATAAATTTGCCCTAAGTTTTAAAATATGTGGTAATTTGTTATACAGCAGTAGAAAATGAATACATGCTTTCTCTCAAGCAAGCACAAACTTACTATATTAAAAAGATTAAACACAGTAATAATTGCAAAATGCCTACTAGATATGAAACAAAAAATGGGGCCAGAAGGAAAAAAGACATGTACTGGATTATTTCACCCATGTGTACAATATAAGGATATAAAAGCCTACAGACAAAATGAAACAAAAAGAATAAATAAAAAGGGAACATTAATAACAGAACCAAGGCTACCTGAAAGAAAGATGAAGCTAGAAACAAGTTGGGAAGGAAAGGAGTAAAAACATAAAAGTAGTGGCTTTGTAAAAATAAAGAAAACCAAAATGCCTACTCCAGGACTTCCACAATATACCCAGTAACTAGTCCTTTGGTAATGCTGTTAGGCATTCTCCCAAATGCCATGTTCACTTCTGTATATAAACAAAACTAAACTAAACTAAATGGGATACAAACTTCAGTCAAAAGAAAAAAGGACCCTCAGAACTTTTATTCTTCAAAAAATAAAATAAAATAAAATCCTACTTAAAATGAGTGTTGTTTTTTTTTAAGTTGGTATTCTACTTCTGACAAAATGTGACTTCTTGGGGCATGAGGCTGTTTTATATGAAATTTATTTTCCTTACTTATAATAACTATGCCTTTACACACTTCTGAATATACTGAGTTCTGTCTTTGGACATCTTGAATAGTTACTCCATTCTCTTCCTCCACCTATTAAAAACTAGAAAGAACAGTCACAAATAAAAACAATGCTTCCCTTCTCCATCTTACTGGTGAATAGATTTCCCTACATAGAGCATCCACATTTGACTTCTCAATTAAAAAGATACCAGGAAGCTGCATGTCTATCCCTCACCACTTGGTGCCCTATTTACAATTTAGTCACGTCCTGCTTTTAGTTTACCTTTCAGAGCTTCTTACTCAACTTCTGTTGATGAGTGGGATCATCCCATACTCATCTTTATTTTTCTGACTTAGCTGACTTAACATAATTCCTTTTAGCTCTGTCCAAGATGGGTCAGAGAAGGTGGGTTCATTGTTCTTGATAGCTGCATAGTATTCCATCGTGTATATATACCACAGCTTTCTCAGCCACTCATCTGTTGTTGGGCATCTGGGTTGCTTCCAGGTTTTAGCTATTATGAATTGTAGTGCTATGAACATAGGAGTACACACCTCCTTTTGGTTGGGTGTTATGGAGTCCTTGGGGTATAACCCCAGGAGAGGAATTACTGGATCATATGGAAGGTCCATGTCTAGCCTTCTGAGAGTTTTCCAGACTGCTCTCCACAGAGGCTGGACCAATTTACATTCCCACCAGCAATGTAAAAGGGTTCCTCTGTCCCCACATCCTCTCCAACATTTGATGCTGCTGTTCTTTTTGATGTATGCCATTCTTACAGGAGTGAGGTGGTATCTCAGTGTTATCTTAATTTGCATTTCTCTGACAATCAGTGACCTAGAGCAGTTTTTCATATGTTTGTTAGCCTTTTGGATCTCCTCTGAGGTGAATGTTTTGTTCATATCCTCTGCCCATTTTTGGATGGGGTCATTTGCTTTTTTGCGGCTAAGTTTGCTGAGCTCTTTATATATTTTGGTGACTAGTTTCTTGTCTGATGTCTGGCATGTGAAGATCTTCTCCCATTCTGTGAGGGGTCTCTCTGTTTGTTTAATAGTTTCTTTGGATGTGCAGAAGCTTTTCAATTTGATGTAGTCCCATTGGTTTGTTTCTGCTTTAGTCTTCCTTGCAATTGGGTTTGATTCATCAAAGATGTCCTTGAGGTGTAGGTAAAAACCCTGTGTTGAGCACTTCTGGAGGCGGAGCTACGAGCAGCAGATGGCTTTCTCTCCTCTCCTCTCCTCTCCCGGATCAACTAGGAATACCAAAGGAGAACACCCGGACCGAAACAAGACAGGACTAGAATGACCACAGGAACCCAGTAAATCACCCGTGAGTACAAACACGCGTGGCTGGTGACAGAGAGGAGAGAGGGGCCTAAGGAGAGATTAAGTGACTGCTAACATTCAGCAGTTTATCAGTGGAGACACCACCTCCAGTCTGCTCCACAACAAGGGGACAGCTGAAGGGAGGAAAGGACTCCCCAGAGACTCACCAAGTGCAACTCTGAGTCTCCATTGCTACTACCCTCAGAATCTGGAGCAGCAACAGGGAGGGACACTAGGGTACAGAGATCTAACCGGGAAACTCAGGAGAAGACCTATACCTCCTTGGCATAGCTGAGGGGCTGTGAAAGTCTCTTTGCATAACCACTGGATTATCTCTGCCACACCTTGCTTTATCTCTTGGTCAGGAGTCAGTGATTAAGCAAAGAAGCCTATTGATAGTTTAAAAGCCCTCAGGCACCCATAGCCTACAGGGAAGAAAAAAAAGAGGCTTTTACACCACTGAGCTCCAACTCAGGGATTGAAAAAAAAATGTTAACTTCCACCACGGTAAACCCTTTAATTAAATTACTTAGACACAAGTCAATCCAGGCAATAGTGATCAATAATTTGAAAAGTACTGATAAAGGGAACTCATAACATAATATATAAAATGGTTAAAACAACAAGAAAAAATATTGGAGACTCGAACCAAGACAAGAGTCCAGCTAAAAGTCCTCCAGAGGGTGAAGCACAAAACAACAAGTTCAACATCCAAACATTAGCTAAGGAAATAATAACAGGAGTGAGTAAAGAATTTGAAAAAATTGTAATCAGAAATGCAGGAACAACAAATGAGAATATGGAAGAAAATTTTAATAATCTCATGGTTATTAGAGAGCTGAAAGCTGAAATCTCTGAGCTAAGAAGGCAACTAGCTGAACAAGCTAAAACAGTATCAGAGCAGGGCAACAAAATAGATGAACTCCAGAAAGCAGTAGAGGGCAGAGAGAATAGAATCTATGAGGCTGAAGACAGAATTAGCAAGATTGAGGATGAATTAGAGACAACTAAAAAAGAAGTAAGAGATCTCAAAAAGAGAGTAAGAGATGCTGAAAACAACAACAGAGTCCTATGGGATGACTTCAAAAGAAACAATATACGCATTATTGGCTTACCAGAGGAAGAAAGAGAAGGGGAGGAAGAAAGCGTTCTCCAGGCCATAATAGCTGAAAATTTCTCTAGTCTAGACAATACCAAAGACATAAAGATTCAAGAAGCCCAGAGGGTCCCAAACAGAATTAAGCCAGACCTAAAGACACCAAGACATGTCATACTTAGAATGGAAAGGAATAAGGATAAAGAAAGGATCCTCAAGGCTGCAAGAGAAAAACAAAGAGTCACCTACAAAGGAAAACCCATAAGATTAGCAGCAGACTTTTCTATACAAACACTACAGGCCAGAAGAGAATGGCAAGATATCTATCGAGTGCTCAATGAGAAAGGCTTTCAGCCAAGAATACTATATCCTGCTAGATTGTCATTCAGACTAGATGGAAGCATCAAAACCTTCTCAGACAAGCAACAGTTGAAGGAAGCAACCATCACCAAGCCTGCCCTGAAAGAAGTTCTGAAAGGTCTCCTATAAACAACCAGACCACCACAAATAGGACATATATCAGAACACTCTAAAACTCTACAAGAATGGCGTTAAAATATCTTCAATCTTTGATATCAATAAATGTCAATGGCCTGAATTCACCTATTAAAAGACACAGAGTAGGAAGATGGATCAGAAAATACAACCCAACAATATGTTGTCTACAGGAAACTCACCTAATGCAACAAGACAAACACAGACTTAAAGTGAAAGGATGGAAAACTATCATTCAAGCCAATGGCCCACAAAAAAGGGCAGGAACAGATATTCTCATATATGACATGATAGACTTCAAAATAGATAAGATTAAAAAAGATAGGAATGGACACTACTTAATGCTCAGAGGATCAGTCAATCAAGAGCACTTAACAATTATTAACCTCTATGCACCCAATGAGAAGCCATCTAAATACATCAAACTTCTACTGAAAGAGCTACAGCAATATATTAACAGTAACACAATCATAGTAGGGGACTTCAACACCCCACTATCTCAACTTAACAGATCATCCAGGAAGAAAATCAGTAAAGACATAAGGGAGCTAAATGAAGAGATAGATAAACTAGAACTATTGGACATTTTCAGAGTCATTCATCCCAAGAAACTGGAACACACATTTTACTCAAATCCACATGGATCATTCTCAAGGATAGACCATATGTTAGGCCACAAAGACATCATCAGCCTATTCAAGAGCACTGAAATCATCCCAAACATCTTCTCAGACCACAGTGGAATTAAACTAACACTTAACAATCAACAAAAGATTAGTAACAGTCCCAAAATGTGGAAGCTCAACAGTACATTCTTAACAACTTCTGGGTCAAAGAGGAAATAAAGGAAGAAATCAAAATGTTTCGAGAGTTCAATGAAAATGAAGACACAAGCTATCAAAATATTTGGGACACAGCTAAAGCAGTCCTAAGAGGGAAGTTCATAGCTATACAAGCACACATTAGGAAACAAGAAAAGGCACAAATTAACAGTGTGATTGCACATCTCAAAGACCTAGAAGAACAACAACAAAGGAATCCTAAAGCAACCAAAAGGACAGAAATTACTAAAATTAGGGCAGAAATAAATAACATTGAAAATAGGAAAACCATACAAAAGATCAACGAAAGTAAATGTTGGTTCTTCGAAAGAGTAAACAAAATCGACAAACCTTTAGCCAGACTCACAAAACAAAAAAGGGAGAAGACCCAAATAAATCGGATAGTAAATGACAGAGGAGAAATCACAACAGACACTGCAGAAATTAAACATATTATGCGAGGCTTCTATGAACAACTATATGCCACCAAGCTAGAGAACCTGGAAGAAATGAATGATTTCCTAGATACCTACCAACTTCCAAAACTAAGTAAAGAGGAAGTGGATAACATGAACAGGCCCATCACAGCTAATGAAATTGAAACAGTTATGAAAAATCTTCCCCAAAATAAAAGTCCTGGACCAGATGGTTTTACAAATGAATTCTACAAAACTTTCAAAGAAGAACTAATACCTCTACTTTTAAAAGTCTTCCAGAAGATTGAAGACACTGGAATATTCCCTGCCAGCTTCTATGAAGCCAACATCACCCTGATACCAAAAGCAGACAGGGACACAACCAAAAAAGAAAACTACAGACCAATATCTCTGATGAACATAGATGCGAAAATATTGAACAAAATTCTAGCCAACCGGATACAGCAGTATATCAAAAAGATTGTTCATCATGACCAAGTGGGGTTTATCCCAGGCATGCAAGGTTGGTTTAATATACGTAAATCAATCAATGTGATCCACCACATCAACAAAAGCAAGACCAAAAACCACATGGTCATATCAATAGATGCAGAGAAAGCCTTTGACAAAATACAACATCCCTTTATGATCAAAACACTACAAAAAATGGGAATAGATGGAAAATTCCTGAAGTTAGTGGAGTCTATATATAGCAAACCTACAGCCAACATCATACTCGATGGTGAAAAACTGGAAGCATTTCCACTCAGATCAGGTACTAGACAGGGATGCCCACTATCACCATTACTATTCAACATAGTGTTGGAAGTTCTTGCCATAGCAATCAGGCAGGAGCAAGGAATTAAAGGCATACAGATTGGAAGAGAAGAAGTCAAACTCTCCTTATTTGCAGATGACATGATAGTATACATGGAAAAAACCTGAGGAATCCAGCAAGAAGCTTTTGGAAATCATCAGGCAATACAGTAATGTGTCAGGCTATAAAATTAACATTCAAAAGTCAGTGGCATTCCTCTATGCAAACACTAAGTTAGAAGAAATTGAAATGCAGAAATCAGTTCCTTTTTCTATAGCAACAAAAACAATAAAATATCTAGGAGTAAACCTAACCAAAGAAGTGAAAGACTTGTATACTGAAAATTATGAGTCACTGCTCAAAGAAATTGAAAAAGACAAAAAGAAGTGGAAAGATATTCCATGTTCATGGGTTGGAAGAATTAACATCATCAAAATGAATATATTACCCAGAGCCATCTACAAATTTAATGCTATCCCCATCAAGATCCCAAGCACATTTTTTTAGGAGAATAGAACAAATGCTACAAATGTTTATCTGGAACCAGAAAAGACCTAGAATTGCCAAAACAATCTTGAGAAAAAAGAACAGAACCGGAGGCATCACACTGCCAGATCTCAAACTGTATTATAGGGCCATTGTCATCAAAACTGCTTGGTACTGGAACATGAACAGACACACTGACCAGTGGAATAGAATTGAGAGCCCAGAAATGAGGTCCCACACGTATGGACATCTAATCTTTGGCAAAGGGGCCCAGACTATTATATGGGGAAAGCAAAGTCTCTTCAACAAATGGTGTAGGAAACAATGGGTTGAAACATGCAGAAGAATGAAACTGAATCACTGTATTTCACCAAATACAAAAGTAAATTCCAAGTGGATCAAGGACTTGGATGTTAGACCAGAAACTATCAGATACTTAGAGGAAAATATTGGCAGAACTTTTTTCTGCATAAATTTTAAAGACATTTTCAATGAAACGAATCCAATTACAAGGAAGACTAAGGCAAGTATAAACCTATGGGACTACATCAAATTAAAAAGCTTCCTCACAGCAAAAGAAACCACTACCCAAATCAAGAGACCCCTCACAGAATGGGAGAAGATCTTTACATGCCATACATCAGATAAGAGTTTAATAACCAACATATATAAAGAGCTTGCCAGACTCAACAACAAGACAACAAATAACCCCATCCAAAAATGGGGGGAGGACTTGGATAGAATATTCACCACAGAAGAGATCCAAAAGGCCGAGAAACACATGAAAAAATGCTCCAAGTCTCTGATTGTCAGAGAAATGAGATATCACTTCACTCCTGTGAGAATGTCACACATCAGAAAAGGTAACAGCAGCAAATGCTGGAGAGGATGTGGGGTCAAAGGAACCCTCCTGCACTGCTGGTGGGAATGTCAATTGGTCCAACCTCTGTGGAGAACAGTCTGGAGAACTCTCAGAAGGCTAGAAACGGACCTACCCTATGACCCTGCAATTCCCCTCCTGGGGATATATCCTAAGGAACCCAACACATCGATCCAAAAAGATCTGTGTACACATATGTTCTTGGCAGCACAATTTGTAATAGCCAAAACCTGGAAGCAACCCAGGTGTCCAACAACAGATGAGTGGCTGAGCAAGTTATGGTCTATATACACAATGGAATACTACTCAGCTGTAAAAAATGGTGACTTCACCGTTTTCAGCCGATCTTGGATGGACCTTGAAAAAATCATGTTGAGTGAAACAGAAGGATGAATATGGGATGATCTCACTCTCAGGCCGAAGTTGAAAAACAAGATTAGAAAAGAAAACACAAGTCGAACCTGAAATGGAATTGGTGTATTGCACCAAAGTAAAAGACTCTGGGGTGGGTGGGTGGGTGGGGAGAATACAGGTCCATGAAAAATGATGAATGAAATAGTGGGGGTTGTATTGTTAAATGGGAATCTGGGGAATGTTTTGCATGTAAAAAAAAAAAAGAAGTAGAAACGCAAAGAAGAAATTGACTGAGTTTGGAGTATGGCACCAAAGCAAGAAAGCAGAAGTACACTAGAGTTTGCAGTGAGTACCCCCCTAACACTTCCTCTCCAGTATTCCAAGCTTTGGGTCCATGAATGCTCAACAATTTGTCTGGCTTTGTATGTTAACTCTCTTTTCAATCACCAGGTTCCAGATGCCACCAGGATGCTGGCCAGGCTTCCCTGGATTGAAGACCCCACCAATGTGTCCTGGAGCTCAGCTTCCCCAGAGACCCACCCTACTAGGGAAAGAGAGAGGCAGACTGGGAGTATGGACCGACCAGTCAACGCCCATGTTCAGCGGGGAAGCAATTACAGAAGCCAGACCTTCTACCTTCTGCAACCCTCAATGACCCTGGGTCCATGCTCCCAGAGGGATAAGAATGGGAAAGCTACTGGGGAGGGGGTGGGATATGGAGATTGGGCGGTGGGAATTGTGTGGAGTTGTACCCCTCCTACCCTATGGTTTTGTTAATTAAACCTTTCTTAAATAAAAATAAATAAATTAATAATTTTAAAAAAGAAAAAAATACCTGTGGTGAGGGGTAGACGTGCAGCTTCCTGGGCCAGTGGGGGGTGGGAGTGGGTGGGATGGATGGGTCAACAGTCTTTTGGTGGTGGGAATGGTGTTTATATTCACTCCTAGTAAAATGTAGTCATATAAATCACTAGTTAATTAATATGAGAGGGGGAAAATTAATTGTATGTCTCAAAGTTTTTTAAAACACAGACTGAATCTTTTTAATATATAGGCTGTGTATTTGATATGTAGACTCTCTCAAAAGCCTAGACCAAGTAGATCAGAAGCAACCAATACCACAGCTATATACAAGATACTGGGTACAGCAAACCCTAACAAAAGGACTTTTCAAAGTTAGCCCAATTACCAAATAATGTGATGATAACATTAACTATCGATTGTCTTTTTGAACCCTAAGACAGCAGGAACCTCACATCTCCACTATAGAACCTCTACTTCCCCCAGTCCTGGAACCCTTGGATAGGGCCCACTTTACTGTATGCCTCACCCAATCCATATCAAATAATATTGCATCTGCCAATCACAACCTAATCAACACAATGATTGCCACCTCAACATGCTTCAGCTCAGACTGTCCAGAGACCTCACATGTGGAATGACAACCCTTCAGCTTCATCACTCGGGTGAGACCTTTCCTTTCATAGTATACTCTAACTCCATCTCAGGTGGTTCACTTTCTAACAAAGTCCCCAAACCTAGATATACACCAGTTTCTGTGAGAGAGAGCATATGTTCACATGTATCCATAAACTACTGCAAAATATATACCTGAAAGCAGAAGTACACTAGTGTTTGCAGTGAGTATCCCCCTAACACTTCCTCTCCTCTATTATAAGTTTTGGGTCCATGATTGCTCAACAATTTGTTTGGCTTCGTATGTTAACTCTCTTTTCAGTCACCAGGTTCCAGATGTCATCAGGATGCTGGCCAGGCTTCCCTGGACTGAAGACCCCACCAATGTGTCCTGGAGCTCCGCTTCCCCAGAGACCCACCCTACTAGGGAAAGAGAGAGGCAGACTGGGAGTATGGACAGACCAGTCAATGCCCATGTTCACCGTGGAAGCAATTACAGAAGCCAGACCTTCCACCTTCTATAACCCACAATGACCCAGGGTCCATGTTCCCAGAGGGATAGAGAGTGGGAAAGCTATCAGGGGAGGTGGTGGGATATGGAGACTGGGTCATGGGAATTGTGTGGAGTTGTACCCTTCCTACCCTATGGTTTTGTTAATTTATCCTTTCTTAAATAAGATATATATAAAAGATACCAGTCCAGTGTCCGTGTTGTAAAGCAGACATGAGCGCATTCTCTGACAGCTGGATTCAGTAAGACAGATAATCATCTGGTATAAGGGTAACTATTTTTGGAAGAATTAACTCCATAGTGAAGGAAAAATGAGAAAGTAATAGAAAGTTAAAGAACTTTTAGGAAAACAATTGGGGTATCTTAGAAAGTACCTCAAAGAATTCATTAAAAAAAAAATCACCATGCTGAAGGAGAGCTTAAAGGCTGGCATTATAGTTTATAGACACTTTGATCCAAATTCTATCTCTATTGTACTGATCTAGGAAACTTGAGATGAATCATCTAATGTCTCTAGCTTCATTTTCCCTCTTTATGGAACATGTGTCTGCTGCCTGACTCTTAAGAAGGACTGCAGCAAATGATACCTATAAGAGACTCATGGCTGGATCAGACCCTGAAAGTACAAATTCAAAGATAATGCTTTGGTTAAGAGACATTGGCAGGAAGGGATGATGTGGACTATTTATAAGAAAGCAGCAGAATATTATGAAAGAACTGTACATGGAAACACTCCTCCCCCCTAAATATCTTAAAGCCATTTGGGTCAGATATTAAAATGTTAAATTGGGCAGCCCAAACAGTGCCTTATCATGTAGAGTCCTTAAAGTACATATGTGAGGTCCCAAATTCACTTCCAGGCACTGCACATGTAATAGCAGGTGTTCTGGTCTCTCTTTTAAAAAAATGGTGGAATGAGTAAATAAGTTATCTTTTAAAGGACACTAGTTTGTTGAAATATTCTAGTCACTCAGATAGTCATTGTGTCAGGAAGCTGTTTAACTCTGTCAGTGTTGTACAGAGGTACAAAATAGTTTGATTTACTCCTGGATGATTTGATGAGGTTGAAAATATATTTTCTTATTTCGTTTCTCTATTTGTTTCTGGTTGTCACTGGGGTTTGATCACTTAAGGCTGACTTTTTAGGTACAGACACAGAAAGAGAAGGAAAGATACAATAGCTCTGAAGCTTCTTCCAATGAAGTGGGGAATAAGGGCTCTCACCTGAACTGTGCACATGCCAAAGCAGGTACACTATACAAGTAAGTTATTTTGCGGGCCCTGGTCAGTATGTTAACAATTTCCTCTGACTAAATTCCAGGGTTTTTTTTTTCTAATGCTAGGCCTCTTGTCTCCCCCTATCCCCTACCCCCACCCCTGTTTTAAGAGCATTTTATTTTAGAAAACTTGTAACTGTAAATATTTTCTCTGTCTCTCTGAAATATATGCAAATCATCTCCAAATCTGTTGCAGTTTTTTTTTTAATTTTTTATTTAAGAAAGGATTAATGAACAAAAACATAAGGTAGGAGGGGTACAACTCCACACAATTCCCACCACCCAATCTCCATAACCCACCCCCTCCCATGATAGCTTTCAATTCTCTAGCCCTCTGGGAGCATGGACCCTGGGTCATTGAGGGTTGCAGAAGGTAGAAGGTCTGGCTTCTGTAATTGCTTCCCCGCTGAACATGGGCGTTGACTGGTCAGTCCATACTCCCAGTCTGTCTCTCTCTTTCCCTAGTAAGGTGTGTCTCTGGGGAAGCTGAGCTCCAGGACACATTGGTGGGGTCTTCAATCCAGGGAAGCCTGGCCAGCATCCTGGTGGCATCTGGAACCTGGTGATTGAAAAGAGAATTAACATACGAAGCCAAACAATTTGTTGAGCAATCATGGATCCCAAGCTTGGAATAGTGGAGAGGAAGTGTTAGGGAGGTACTCATCGCAAACTCTAGTGTACTACTGCTTTCAGGTATATATTTTGCAGTAGTTTATGGATACGTGTGCACATAAGCTCTCTCTCACAGAAACTGGTGTATATCTGGGTTATGAGACTTTGTTAGAAAGTGAACTACCTGAGATGAAATTAGAGTGTACTATAAAAGGAAAGGTCTCACCCGAGTAATGAAGCCGAAGGGTTGTCATTCCACACTTGAAGTCTCTGGACACAGTCTGAGGTGAAGCATGTTGAGGTGGCAATCGTTTCGTTGGTTAGGTTGTGTACGGCGGATGCAATATTATTTGGTTTGGATTGGGAGACACATCTGGGAAAGTGGGCCCTATCCAAGGGTTCCAGGACTGGGGGAAGTAGGGGCTCTATAGTGGAGATGTGAGGTCCATGCTGTCTTAGGGTTCAAAAAGTCAATCGATAGTTAATGTTATCATCACATTATTTGGTAATTGGGTTAACTTTGAAAAGTCCTTTTGTTAGGGTTTGCTGTACAGTATCCAATATCTTGTATATAGCTGTGCTATTGGATGCTTCTAATCTACTTGGTCTAGGCTTTTGAGAGAGTCCGCATATCAAATACACAGCCTATATATTAAAAAGATTCAGTTTGTGTTTTGAGAAACTTTGAGACATACAATTGATTTTCCCCCTCTCATATTAATTAACTACTGATTTATATGTCTACATTTTGCTAGCAGTGTACATAAACACCATTCCCACCACCAAAAGACTGTGACCCATCCCTCCCGCCCACTCCCACCCCCCACTGGCCCAGGAAGCTGCATGTCTACCCCTCACCACTGGGTTTTTCCTTTGGTGCCCTACTTACAATTTATCAGGTCCTGTTTTTAGTTTCCCTTTCAGATCTTCTTAATCAACATCTGTTGATGAGTGGGATCATCCCATACTCATCTTTATCTTTCTGACTTAGTTCACTTAACATAATTCCTTCTAGCTCTCTCCAAGATGAGACAGAGAAGGTGGGTTCATTGTTTTGATAGCTGCATAGTATTCCATTGTGTATATATACCACAGCTTTCTCAGCCACTCATCTGTTTTTGGGCACCTGGGTTGCTTCCAGGTTTTACCTATTATGAATTGTGCTGCTATGAACATAGGAGTACACACCTCTTTTTGGTTGGGTGTTATGGAGTCCTTGGGGTATAACCCCAGGAGAGGAATTACTGGATCATATGGAAGGTCCATGTCTAGCCTTCTGAGAGTTTTCCAGACTGCTCTCCACAGAGGCTGGACCAATTTACATTCCCACCAGCAATGTAAAAGGGTTCCTCTGTCCCCACATCCTCTCCAACATTTGATGCTGCTGTTCTTTTTGATGTATGCCATTCTTACAGGAGTGAGGTGGTATCTTAGTGTTGTCTTAATTTGCATTTCTCTGACAATCAGTGACCTACTGCAGTTTTTCATATGTTTGTTAGCCTTTTGGATCTCCTCTGAGGTGAATGTTTTGTTCATATCCTCTGCCCATTTTTGGATGGGGTCATTTGCTTTTTTGGTGCTAAGTTTGCTGAGTTCTTTATATATTTTGGTGATTACTTTCTTGTCTGATGTAAGGCATGTGAAGATCTTTTCCCAATCTGTGAGGGGTCTCTCTGTTTGTTTAATAGTTTCTTTGGATGTGCAGAAGCTTTTCAATTTGATGTAGCCCTTTGGTTTGTTTCTGCTTTAGTCTTCCTTGCAATTGGGTTTGATTCATCAAAGATGTCCTTGAGGTGTAGGTGGGAAAGTGTTTTACCAATGTTTTCCTCTAAGTATTTGATTGTTTCTGGTCTGACATCTAGGTCTTTGATCCATTTGGAATTGATTTTTGTTTCTGGTGAGATAAAGTAGTTCAATTTCATTCTTCTGCATGTTTCAACTCAGTTTTCCCAGTACCATTTATTGAAGAGATCGTTCTTCTTCCATTTAATGCTTTGGGCCCCCTTATCAAAGATTAGATGTCCATAGGTGTTGGGATTTACATCTGGGCTTTCAATTCTGTTCCATTGGTCTGTGTGCCTATTTTTGTTCCAGTACCATGCTGTTTTGATGATGATGGCTTTATAATATATTTTAAGGTCAGGGAGTGTGATGCCTCCATTTCTATTTCTTTTCATCAAGATGGTTTTGGCAATTCTAGGTGTTTTCAGGTTCCAGATAAATGATTGTAGTGTTTGTCTATTCTCTTAAAGAAGCTTGGTGGAACTTTGATGGGTATTGCATTAAATTTGTATATGGCTCTGGGGAGAATATTCATTTTGATGATATTTATTCTTCCAATCCATGAGCATGGGATATCTTTCCATTTCTTGGTATCAGTTTCTATTTCCTTGAGTGCGACTCATAGTTTTCTGCATACAAGGCTTTCACTTCTTTGGTCAAATTTATTCCTAGGTATTTGATTGATTTTGCTGAAACAGTAAATGGGACTGATTTATGGATGTCTTCTTCTTCAGATTTAGTGTTTGCATAAAGAAATGCCACTGATTTTTGTACATTGATTTTGTACCCTGATACCTTGCTATATTGCCTAATAACTTCCAGTAATTTTCTACTGGATTCTTTACGTCTTTCTATGTATACTATCATTTGCAAATAATGAGAGCTTGACTTCTTCCCTTCCAATCTGTATTCCTTTGATTTCTTTCTCTTGCCTGATTGCTATGGCAAGAACTTCCAATACTATGTTGAAGAGTAACGGTGACAGTGGACAGCCCTGTCTAGTCCCTGATCTGAGGGGGAATGCTTTCAGCTTCTTTCCATTGAGTATGATGTTGGCTGTAGGTTTGCTATATATAGACTCCACTATCTTGAGGAATTTCCCATCTATTCCCATTTTTTGTAGAGTTTTGAGCATGAATGGGTGTTGGATTTTGTCAAAGGCTTTTTCTGCATCTATTGAGATAATCATGTGGTTTTTGGCTTTGCTTTTCTTGATGTGGTGAATGACATTGATTGACTTACAGATGTTGAACCAGCCTTGCATTCCTGGGATGAATCCGACTTGGTCATGATGAACAATCTTTTTGATGTGTTGCTGTATCCAGTTGGCCAAGATCTTGTTTAATATTTTGGCATCTATGCTCATCAGAGATATTTGTCTGTAGTTTTCCTTTTTTGTTCTGTCCCTATCAGCTTTTGGTATCAGAGTGATGTTGGCTTCATAAAAGGTGGAAGGGAGTATTCCTGTTTCTTCAATCTTATGGAATAGCTTAAGAAGTATGGGTATTAACTGTTTCCTGAAAGTTTTGTAGAATTCGTTTGTGAAGCCATCTGGTCCAGGACTTTTGTTGTTGGGGAGATTCTTAATAACGGTTTCAATTTCTTTGTCTGTGATTGGTGCATTTAGATTTTGTAGTTCTTCTTGGTTCAGTTTTGGAAGTGCATAGGTTTCTAGGAATTGTTCCATTTCTTCCAGGTTCTCTACCTTGGTGGCATATAGTTCTTTATAGAAATTTCGCAGGATTCTCTGGATTTCTGTGGAGTCAGTTGTGATATCTCCTGCATCGTTTACAATTCTATAAATTTGAGTCTTCTCTCTTTTTTGTTTGGTGAGTCTGGCTAGGGGTTTGTAAATTTTGTTTAATCTTTCAAAGAACCAACATTTGTCTTCATTGATTTTTTGTATGGTTCTTTTATTTTCGATGTTGTTTATTTCTGCTCTAACTTTAGTGATTTCTGTCCTTCTCGTTGCTTTAGAGTTCCTTAGTTCCTCTTCCTCTAAGTCCTTGAGGTGTGCAGTAAGGTCGTTCATTTGAGCTTCTTCTTGGTGTTTAATATGTGATTGTATGGCTATAAGTTTCCCTCTCAGTACTGCTTTAGCTGTGTCCCAAATATTTTGATAGGTTGTGTCTTCATTTTCATTAGTTTCCAGGAACGTTTGAATTTCCTGTTTGAGTGAATCTCTGACCCAGTGGTTCTTAAGGAGCATGTTGTTTAGTTTCCAAATTCTGTGACTTTTAATAATTTTCTGTTTGTTGTTAAATGTTAGTTTTACTCCACTGTGGTCTGAGAAGATACTTGGGATGATTTCAATGCTCTTGAATTTATTGATGCTGTCTTTGTGGCCTAACATATGGTCTATCCTTGAATATGTGTTATGTGGATATCTGTTGCAGTTTTACAACACATGAAATGTTTTTCCAAGGACCTGGGAATCATTTTTAATATGTAAACATAGGAATAGGCTATCTCTCTCCCTCTCAGTGAGAAGAAATGTGGAGGGTAGAATTTCAATTTCTAAGGATGCTGTTTAGTAAGTGTTGGTATGTTTCTAACTTCTGCTTCTAAGACCCCTTCTGTTGCATTCCTTGACGTTGTAGTCTATTTACATAATCACTGTATTCATTGGTTTAATCCCCACTGGTTCACTTTTTCCTTCTCCCCACCCCCTATCCTATGTACTTCCTCTTCCTGACACTTCCGCCTCTCTCTCTCTCTCCCTCTCTCTCTCTCTCTCTCTCTCTCTATATATATATATATATATATATATATATAGGACAGGATTGTGACTAGATATAGCTAGATTAAACTGCATCCCCGCTCATCAATAAAGATTGAACTGCGTTCCCAGCTCAGCCATGAGTCCCTGGTCCTCTGTCTTCTGCCCGTGAAGCTAGCCCGGCAAATGGTGCCCTGAATAGGGACTGGCAGTAAGCACAGGTGGTATAATCACAGGAAAAAGAACAAGCAAAAAAAATCCTATAAACTAAGGAATAAATATACTTGACAAATCCTATAGATTATCCTCCACTATTCTATTCTCTGGTACTTTTCTTCAAGCTTACCCCCAGGGTTTAAAATTCTGCACCTTTGATTTTAGTGAGTGTAAGTATTCATATTTCTGGCTCTGCTGTTTTGCTGGCAATGGTATCAGAATAAATCTAGCTTTGCCTGCATATTTTACTCCATGCAAATGATACTTATAAGAGACTCATGGCTAGATCAGACCCATGCCATTTTTTTTTATTTGACAAGTTTTGGTCCTGAGTTGGCATTTTCTTCTTGACTATGACTGCCTTTGTCAACATCCAGTATTGTGGAGTATTCCAAACCACTATGAAGAATGAATTGCAGGATTTTTTAAAAAAAGATAATATTGTGTCCTTTGGGATAAAATGCGTGGAACTGGACAAAATTATGCTCATTGAAGTAAGTAAGGAGGTAAAGGACAACTATAGGGTGGTTCCAGTTAGGTGAAATTTAGAGGACTGAAAAAAGGAACTAAAAGACAAACAATAAGGAATTCGGGCTGTAGTGTAGCAGGATATGCACAGGTGGCACAAAGCACAAGGACCTGCGTAAGGATCTCGGTTCGAGCCCCTGACTCCCCACATGCAGGGGAGTTGCTTTGCAAGCAGTGAAGCAGGTCTGCAGTTGTCTATCTTTCTCTCTCCCTCTCTGTCTTCTCCTCCTCTCTCCATTTCTTTCCATCCTATCTAACAATGACAACATCAATAACGACAATAATAACTACAAGAATAATAAAAAACAAGGGCAACAAAAGGGAAAATGAATAAATATTTAAAAAAATTAAAAATACAACCCATACCCAAGGCTGGGGAAAACTATAGCAGTTATTTAGGAGTTTGGGGCATGGGGAGGACACAGACCTTTGGTGGTGGGAAATGTGTGCAATTATAATCCTATTAATTTATAATCTCATAAATCTCTATTAATTTAACATGTCATGGAGGAAAAATAGATTTACTCCAAGCCCTCTAACTGCCTAGACCATAGCTCTGTATATTCATATGTTCTTTAGCCTAAGCATTTAATGTTTCAGATATGTAAGATTATCATGTTCTGACACTGGAATTAAATTGTTTAAGCAGCTCTAAAATATGTATTTGTATATATTTGGATAAGAAGGGTACAATTCCATATAATTCCCATCACCAGAGTTCTGTATCCTATCCCCTCCATTGGAAGTTTCCCTAGTCTTTTTCCCTTTGGGAGTATGGACCAAAGATCTTTATGGCATGCAGATATATCATTTTTTTAAAATATATGTTACCTACAACCTTTGGTCAGATAGATGAAAACCATTTGACCCTGTAAGTATTTAAGATACAGTGATTGGTAGATACTCCTAAAGGACACAAAGCATAGTAAGGTCAAGTATATTTTGATAGATTCTAATCACTGGATTTTCATAGAAAAACAAACCTCCAACTAACTCGGTTATAGTAATAATTATCTATTGCTATTATAAACTTTTTATAAGACTATAAGAAACCCTACTCATTCTCTTTAAGATTCTTATTTCAGTGGGGGTAGACAGCATAACGGTTATGCAAAGAGACTCTCATGGCTGAGGCTCCGAAGTCTCAGGTTCAATCTCCTGCATCACCATAAGCCAGAGCAGTGCAGTGCTCTGCTATTTCTCTCTGTGTCTTTCTCTCTCTGAATCGCTCTCAAAAATAAAATAAATAAAATAATTTTAAAAAATTCTTATTTCTCCTAATCATGGAACCTCTAGGACTATGCCCATATTTATTTTATTTTATTAGTGATTTAATCATGATTGACAAGGTTGTGGGATAAGAGGGGTACAATTCCATACAATTCTCACCACCAGAGTTCTGTATCCCATCTCCTCCACTGAAAATTTCCCTATTCGTTATCTCTTTGGGAGTGTGGACCAAAGATCTTTATGGGATGCAGAAAGTGGGAGGTCTGGCTGCTGTAATTGCTTCTTCACTAGACATGGGCATTGACAGGTCCAATCCATACCCCCAGCCTGTTTTTATCTTTCCTTAGTAGTGTTAGTATGCCCACTGTTCTTGATGTTTCCTCTTGCTGCTCCCTTACTGTCATACTCCCTCTGTTGGTCACAACTAAATCAGTGCTACCGCTGCTGCCATGCCATGTTCTGCTGCTGCTGACTTACTACTACAGATTGGCACCAGAGACAGCAACTGAGATGTCAATTTACCAAGTCTTCTAATCTGGTGAGATCTTTCCTAACACATGGGACAACATAGTTGCATTACAGATTGCACTTTATCTAACTAAGCTACATATACAAAATACAAGCTAGGGCCTAATGTACTGAGTACAGGTTTGCATGTATCCATACGCAAAGTAAAACTACTTAATAGTCCTCTGTGGTTAGACTTAGACCTAATAAGTTTAGAGTCCAAGTAGAAGGACTTAAAGAAGTCATCATAAATTCTCTAGCTAATTAGGCCTACATCTAATAAGCTTGAAAGTCTAGAACAAAGGCCCAAAGAAAGCAAATCCCATAAACTCAATACTGGTTTGGATACAGCAAATGGCATTCAATGCTTCGACAACTGGGAGAAAGTCTAAGCTCATCAAAAAAAAGATTACTAAAGCTGAAAAAGAACAAGAGACTGGCTCACTTAATGATGGCCTTTTTGGTCAGTACTAGCCGACCCTCATCATCTGGGGCCTTAATTAAGGAATTTTTAGATAAACACTCAGATATGATGGACCTATATCTCTAATAAATCCCACTCTCTACAATCACTGGTCACTTTAATCAGGAACATCAGCATAAACCCTGTGGTGAGACATTCAAAGAACGCGTTCTCTCTATGAAGTAGCAATAGTACGGACTGTTCCACTCTCTAAAGGGAAGCTGAGTCATCTTACCCTGCCACTCAAACAACACTGGTCCTGAAATGTGTGCAGCCTAGAATGTTCCCAGCTGCGACCATGAACTGCAAGCTCAGACTGACTGGGATTCAACTTATATAAGCTCCACTGCTAAATATGAATATATATATATATATATATATATATATATATATATATATGCCCTGGGAAAGATACATGGGGTAAACAGTTAAATTTTTGTATAGATCTTCTTCAAGTTTGAGAGCTACTCTTTTCTCTACTCCATATTTCTAGTTTTATTCTCAACTCTGACACTATCTTCCCAGACAATATTTTTGTCTACCTCTATGTTTGTTAGCTATCATATTCAAGCAAAAACTATGAAAGTCATGGGACTCTAGGATCATAAATAGATTTCCTTACTTCTTTCCTCCTAAAGATCCCTATTCTCATCTGCTGTATTCCTACTTTTTGGTTCCTGTTCATTCATAGTTTTGTCCTGCTTCATATCTTACCAACTTTTAGCCACCAAGCTGCAGACGCTGTCATGATTCCCTCCTGACTTCCCTGGGTAGATGACCTCTGGGAAGATGCTATCATGATTCTCTCCAGACTTCCTTCAGCAGAACGCCAATGTGTCCTGGAGCCTCACTTCTCCATACCTCTACCCTACTACAGAAAGATTGAAACAGACTGGGGGTTTGAACCAAACTTTCACAGTCCATGTGCAGCAGAGAAGTAATTACAGAGGCCAGAATTACCACCTTCTGCACCCTAAAAAATGAATTTTGTTTCATTCTCACAGAGGGGGAGCAATGTTAGGGGAAGATAACTAGTGGGTTCTTAACTTCAATTCTATCAGGACTCTGAGAGAGAAAATGAAAAATAAAGGACACTTGCAAGTAGTAATAAGTGTAGGTGTGGCTTGGAAAGGAAGAGAAGGGAGAACCATAAGAAAAAAAATGGACAAATATATGTATATAAATATGTATATATACATATATATATGCAGATGGTTATAGAAATAATAGTCAAACCATATCTGCAAACTTGAAAGAACTGCTATATCTTCCAAAGGAGGGAATGGGGATACAGAACTCTGGTGGTGGGAACAGTGTGGAATTATATCCCTGTTATCTTATATTTTTGGAAATAAATATTAAGTTATTAATACAAATTTAAAAAAATTAATTGCAGGATGATGAAACTTGAAATAGAGGTAAAAAGCTTGGAAGTTCACCTGTACTTGCAGCCCTTTATGTTTTACAATAGAATAACTATTTCTGGTGCATGACAATGTAAAAAGACCTAAGTTGGGGGTGAAAGTCTTTTACAGACACCAGTCATGGCTAATTGAGAAATTGTACCATAAAAATAAAAAACTAATAATAATAATAATAACTGGTGTTAGTGTGAGGTGTGGCACATTGGTAAAATACACACATTACCCAGTTCATGTCCCCAGTTTCCACCTGCAACAGGGAAGCTTCATGAGTATTGAAGCTGTAGTGCAATTCTCTTTTTATTACTCTCTTTATATCTCCCCCTTCCCTCTCAATTTCTTTTGCCATTATGAAATAAAGAAAGAAAGAAAGAAAAAAAAAGGAAGGAATAAAAAAAGGAAAAAGAAATGTAGGTTCTTTGCTCAAAGAATGAGCCCCAGCAGTAACCCTTGTAGAAAGAGAAACAAACAGATAAGAAAACCCTTTCCTCTTGAATTAGAGGAATACCGTACCAGGTAGGGTTCCTGACTTGATATGTATACATATCAAATTAAAATCTTTTTACCACATTGAGGTATCATTATACTGGGACTAGCTGTGTTGCTGTGGTGTGTCTTCCTTACTCTCTTGCTCTCTATCTAGAAGAAAGAGTGATCCAAGTGACCATGAACTCATTCCTATATGAGAACTGTGCTAATAAAAAATATATCACATGATTGCATCCACTATCTTCTAATGATTAATTGATGCATAATAGGTTAATGGTTTTGGTTTTGACTTTACTTACACCTTACATGCATATCCTTTGGCAATGTCACTTTGACATCTTTACTATCAAGAGATGTAGTTTTGTTTTGTTTATAGACCTGAACTTGAACTTGATTTCATGTCTTCTTTCTTTTGCTTCTAAAATTTATTTAGCAACATTAGCAATAGGAAAAGAAAGAAAAAAATGAAACAATGTTCTCATAGAATAATATGAATCAAATGTTAGATCTCATGATTTCAAGTTCAACTCTTTAGCCTATGTGCCACCTCCCAGACTGAAAGTTTTGCTTTCATTAATGAGATGTTAGCCTACATGCCAGAATAAAGAACAACAGAAGTGTTCCCTGAGATTTTCCCTTTCTCCCTTGCTCATGGACTCCTTTTTTGCCACCAAGTAATAAGTCATTTGAAAACATCCAGCTATCATAGCTTCCTTAGCTGAGTTTCTGAGCATGAGAGTCAGGATGTACTAGTTCTGATAAATCTATCAAACCCAGAACATATAACCATGATAAATGAAAAGTATTTACTGTTTTAAGCTTATTATTTGTAATTTAATATAAAAACTGATGTTAGGAGTTATATTTACATGCATGGTATGAATGTGTTACCAATCAAGAGAAATGATATTGGTTGGAAAAGGAAAGATACTCCAGAACACATTCCTTCATCATAGTGTTTTTCAAATTTGAAATGTTAGCTGGAATTTAAAAGAAGTTTTTTTAAGGTAATTTCAAACTTCATAGAAAATCAGTCTCTCTCTAGGACTAAAAATATCTTTGCTTTGAATGCTCTCTTTCATTCTTATTAGACTTGAAAGCATGTCCATTGATCTAGCAAGAGCAATTTGCTAATAATTATATTAGCAAGAGAGGCTTAGGATTGCCACCAAAAGCGTGGGTGAGGGGTCCCTTTACTTCACAGAAGTCTCTGCCTTTATAAGAAAAGATGAAGAAATAGAAAATGAAAATACCTCTATTCACTTAAACACATATGAGATTAAACTCTATCATAGAAAAAAAAATCCAAACTGAAAAGTCAACTCAGTTTGTATCAAGTGACAGATACTAAGAAGAAATAATCTTTAATTCAAGTTCCCTTCCCAAGAAACTCAGTGATATTTTTGTCATCCTTACATAAGTCACATTTTATATTTTTTGTCTTCCATGAGTAGAAATAAGATACTTCTTTACATCTTTCTTATTAAACTTAAAGTTACTTAAGATTAGGATCAATGTTTAATCTACTCTTTTATCTTCTACAGTATAAGGCACAGAGAAATTGTAATAATTGTTACATAAATGGATGGAGCAAGGCAAGTTCTGTGTGATACAGCAACTCATTCCCAGATGACTATGTTCTCAGAGTCTGAACATAAAATAGTCATCGTCCTTTCCCCTGTCAACTAAGATTATCAAAGGACACCACATGGGAACACAACATGACAAGATGAGAACTACTTTGGGAAGCTACTAAATCACCAAATGAGTGCAAACACATGTGGCTCATGGACATTGAGCCTAGGGCTTTGGATCCTCCAGCATGGGAGTCTCTGTGCATAAACACTGAGTTATCTCTCTCCACTCTGATTTATAACTTGGTCAGGAGTGAGTGATTAAGCTAAAAAATCTTCCTTGTAGTTTCTTCAAGCTTCCATAGCCTACAGGGAAGAAAAAGAACAAAAGAGGCTTTAACAATCACTGTGCTTCAACTCAGGGATTGAGATAACATTGAAACAACTGTTAATTCCCACAATTGTGAACTCTTTAAGTACCTTACTTAAACACAAGTCAATTCAGGCAAGAGTGATCAGTAGTTTGAAAAGTACTGAGAGAGGAACCTCATAACATACTGTACAATATGAGTAAACCAAGAGGAAATATTGGAGAAATAAACCAGGACAAAAGTCCAGCTAAAATCCCCCCAAAGGTTGAAGCACAGAATGGTGAGGTCAACAACCAAGTGCTAGTTAAGGAATTAATCACAGGAGTGAGGGAAGAGTTTGCAAGTATAGTCATCAGAAATGCAGAAACAACAAATGAGACTCTGGAAGAAAATACTATCTCAAGGTAATTAGAGAGCTGAAAGCTGAAATATCTGAGGTAAGAGCACAACTAGTTGAACAAGCCAATACACTACCAGAACAGAGTAACAAAATAATTGAACTACAGAAAACACCAGAGGGGAGAGAGAATATAATAAATAAAGGAGAAAAAAGAATTGGCAAGATTGAGGGTGTATTAGAAAAAAAATCTAATAAAGAAGTAAGAGATCTGAAAAAGAGACTTGTAGGTCCTGAAAACAACAACAGAGAGATGTGGGATGATTTCAAAAGAAATAATATATGGATTATTGGCTTACCAGAGGAAGAACGGGTGGGGGGGGAGAAAGCATTCTACAGGACATAATAGTTAAGAAATTCTCTAGTCTAGACAACATAAAAGGCATAAAGGTTCAAGAAGCCCAGAGGGTCCCAAACAGAATTAACCCATACTTTAAGACACCAAGACACATCATACTTAGAATGGAAACAAAGAAAAAGAAATCCAGATATCAATTCCTTTTACTATAGCAATAAAACCAATAAAATATCTAGGAATAAACCTAAACAAAGAAGTGAAAGAATTATATACTGAAAATTATAAGTCACTATTCAAGGAAATAGAAAATGATACAAGGAAGTTGAAAGATATTCTATGTTCATGGGTTGGAAGAATTAACATCATCAAAATGAATATACTACCCAGAGCCATATACAAATACAGTGCTATCCCCATCAAAATCCCAACCACATTTCTTAGTAGAATAGAACAATGCTACAAATGTTTATCTGGAACCAGAAAAGATCTAGAATTTAAAAACAATCTTGAGAAGAAAGAAAAGAACTGGAGGCATCACACTCCCAGATCTCAAATATAGGGCCATTGGATTCAAAACTGACTGCTTGGTACTGGAACATAAATAGACACACTGACTAGTGGAATAGAACTGAAAGCTCAGAAGTAAGCCCCCACACCTATGGACATCTGTTCTTTGACAAAGGTACCTGTCAGGATATTGTGAGGATGTGGTTGAGCTTGGCAGGGCTTGACTTGAGGAGTGCGTCTTTCCTGTCAATCTCTCTCTCTACCAAGAGGTTGAGCAAAGAAGAACAGGAGTAACCCCAAAAGGTGTGCCTCTTCCTATCAGACTCCCTGTCTCACAAAGCACCCCGTATTCCTGATATTATGGCTATTAGATAAAAGAAAGGGGTAGATGTCGGGAAATTGTTAAGCCAGCTTCCCCTGCTCCACCCTGCATTCCTGATACTATGATATACATAATCATTGTTTTGCCTGAGAGATCCCCACCAATTCCATTCCTTTGGTCTATCTTCTTTCTGCCCTCAGGATCCTCCCTGCCTCCAGGGTATTAATTAGTCCCACCAATTAAAACCCTTGCAACAGTTGCTAAGGAAGTTTCTACCTTCCCAGCCCCCTTTTGCCTTTCTCCACCCCCTTCCTAGCCATTTCCGTTTCTGACTTGCCACTTCCGGGTCTATCCTATAAAAGTGTTGTCTCTCTGATCAATAAAGACATTGCATTGCCACTCCGCCACAAGTCTGAGCCATCTCTCCTGCATCACTGAGTGAGTAGCAGCCCAGGCTGGCTCCGGTTGAGTTCTCTCCAACCCGAGAGTACACGCCTGGGAAGAGGCACCTCCACACTAACCCGGCAGGCACTCATACTACTAAATGTGAAAAGGTGAGTCTCTTCAACAAATGCTGTTGGAAAAATTGGGTTGAAACCTGCAGAAGAATGAAACTGAACCATTATATTTCACTAAACATGAAAGTGAATTCCAAGTGGATCCAGGACCTGGATGAAAGACCAGAAACTATCAGCTACTTAGAGGAAAATATTGGCAGAACTCTTTTCAGCATAAATTTTAGAGACATCTTCAATGAAATGAATCTAATTACAAAGAAGATTAAGGCAAGAATAAACCAATGGGGCCATAGCAAAAGAAACCACTATCCAAATAAAGAGACCCCTCACAGAATGGGAGAAGATCTTCACATGCCATACATCAGACAACACGTTAATAACCAAAATATATAAAGTGCTTGCCAAATTCAGCAACAAATGATCCTATCAAAATGGGGAGTGGTCATGGACATAATATTCACCACAGGAGAGATCCATAATGTTGACAAACATATAAAAATATACTCAAAGTCATTGATTGCCAGAGAAATGCAAATAAAGACAACAGTGAATACCACTTTACTTCTGTGAGAATGACATAATTCAGAAAAAGCAGTAGCAACAAATGTTGGAGAGGTTGTGTGTAGTAACACAGTATACAGAGACCATGGAAGGCCTGGCACAGTGCTGACATCAGCCTTGGCGACAGAGCATGCAGTGGTCTGCGCATGGTGCATTGTGGATGGATCCAGTCTGTTCTGGTATACAAAACATTGTGGGTGGACTGAATAGACTTAAAAGTATAGCCAACCATAAGTCCAGTCTCTTTGGCTGCTGCTTCTTCTCCTGGTCAGACACATGTCAATCAAGGAGGCTGTTCCAGGTATCCACAATGGCTACTTCTCCTGGAAACTGAACACATGTTACGCAGCTTGCCAGTAAACTCTTAAGACTTTACAGCCAAGAACAACCTATACCTCAGCTGATAATTGTTTATCTCATGGGACTGAAATTTTAATAATTATTTATAGACTTTATAGACTTAGCGTATTAACCCCTTATGATAATTGCTTATTTTGCCTTTATTTATTAATTTATTTATTTTTATTTAAGAAAGGAGACATTAACAAAATCATAGGATGGGGAGTACAACTCCACACAATTCCCACCACCCAATCTCCATATCCCATCCCCTCCCCCATAGCTTTCCCATTCTCTATCCCTCTAGGAGCATGGACCCAGGTGCATTGTAGGTTGCAGAAGGTAGGAGGTCTGGCTTCTGTAATTGCTTCCCTGCTGAACATGGACGTTGACTGGTTGATCCATACTCCCAGTCTGCCTCTCTCTTTCCCTAGTAGGGTGAGTCTCTGGGGAAGTGGAGCTCTAGGATGCATCGGTGGGGTGTTCAGTCCAGGGAAGCCTGGCCGGCATCCTGATGGCATCTGGAACCTGGTGGCTGAAAAGAGAGTTAACATACAAAGCCAAAGAAATTGTTGAGCAATCATGGACCCAAAGGCTGGAATAGTGGAGATGAAGTGTTGGGGGGTACTCACTGCAAACTCTAGTGTACTACTGCTTTCAGGTATATATTTGCCCTAGTTTATGGATACATGTGAACATATGCTCTATCTCCTAGAACCTGGTCTATATCTAGGTTTTGGGACTTTGTTAGGAAGTGAACCACCTAGGATGGAATTGGGAAAGGTCTCACCCAAGTGATGAAGCTGAAGGGTTGTCATTCCACACCTGAAGTCTCTGGACACAGTCTGAAGTGAAGTATGCTCGGGTGGCACTCATTGCGTTGATTAGGTTGCAATCAGCAGATGCAATATTATTCGATAATTATTTTGCCTTTTACCTGTTTTACCCTAATAAAATCTTGTATTGTTTAAACCTGTTCCCAGTGTTCCACAATCGATGATTGCACCGTTTTCAGCCCATCTTGGATGGAACTTGAAAAAATCATGTTAAGTGAAATAAGTCAAAAACAGAAGGATGAATATGGGATGATCTCACTCACAGGCAGAAGTTGAGAAACAAGATCAGAAGAGAAAACTCTAAGCAGAACCTGGACTGGACTTGGTGAATTGTACCAAAGGAAAAGATTCTGGAGTGGATGTGGGGGAAGAGTACAGGTCCTAGAAAAGGATGATAGAGGACCTAGTGAGGATTGTATTGTTATGTGGAAAACTGAGAAATATTTTGTATGTACAAACTATTGTATTTACCGTTGAATGTAAAACATTAACCCCCCCAATAAAGGGGGAAAATGGTCATCTTTGCATGAAATAAAGTGCACATTTTTTAAAAAGTTATATAATTTATGGTAATATGCCTTATATTTTTCATGAAAGTGCCTGCATTCCACCAGAAATTGTGATATATATATATAATGTATTTTTTTTAGTAAATTCCACATAATACTTGTTATGTGTCCTTTTCTTTCTTTCTCTCTCTCTTTCTTTCTTTCTTTCTTTCTTTCTTTCTTTCTTTCTTTCTTTTTGAGAAATAAGAAAGCCTGATGAGGGTACAGACTTTGTAGTGTGTCAGAAAGTAGCTCTTTTCCTGAGACAGCACATGCCAAGCAAATAAGATCTTGAGTAAATATTTTTTAGAAGCTCAACCTAATTAAAAAGGGCATTGTTTTGCTTTCAACTGGTTACTATGGTGAGATTATTTTTACTGTTTCATTGCTTATGCCCCAGAAGAAAAACAGCTATCCCTTCCCTTATAAAATATTTATTATTTTATATTTTAAAAGAAAGAGCCAAATCAATTCTATTTTGAAAGGCACATTAAAAATGTAAGCACAAAGCACAAGGCACATTTCACAGAAGATTGGAACTGCTAACAGGTTTTTTTTTTTTTTTTTTTCATCTACAAGAAGAAATCAAATGAAACCAGTTTGCCTCTGGGGCTTTAAACATCATTACAATTCATCTTAATAATGAAGTTAAAATTAACTGAAAAAAAGAAAAAATATCCCTCACATCACTAACATGTTTATTGTAAGAAAATGGATAAAAGTAATATCCTTTGGGCACTGTTAATAAAAAAATCATTATATATATTTATGACCCATGATTGAAGTAGCACCTCAAATCATCCTTTTGTGTATATAAAAGTATAAATGAATGTATAACCTATTGCCTTTATAACCATAAATAGGCATACTTAGATACACATAATAACAAAAAATAGATGCAACCACCAAGAAATTTTTCTAAAAATTACATTCAAATTATATTCAGTATTATAAATGAAAAAATTTACTTAGTATGGAATTTTGTTTTTGATCTTAAACATAACAAACCATAAAAAATCAGTTCTGCTTCATATAAGATTTCCAGATTATCTTTCTGGAATGGTTCTGACAGGAATGGAAGGATTCATGGAAAGTTCAAAAGAGGTTTCTCAAAAGTCAAGTCCCTCAAAATGTCTCCACAATGACTATAGCTTTGACATTTATTTCTTCCCTCCGAAACAAGCAAGGCAACTAACTTCTTTGAAATGGATAGATAATTTTTAAAGCAATTAAATCATTTTCAGAAAATCTAACCTACTACAATGGTGCTATAATAATAGTAAAGCTAATGAATAGCAAAGACAAATTACATAGCAGAAGATACTATGCTTTCTAGACCATAAGAGGGGCTAATCTGCTTAGTTCCTCATATGTTACTGTGATGAAATTTAAAATTCAGCATTTCTCTTCAAGCAAATTATTTTGGTCTTAAAAAAAAGATTCTGTAAATTTAAATGGTATAACTAAAATGATTGATTTTGAAGGTTTTATTTTTGAGAGTAGAAGAGTCAATGGGTTTTCTCATTTTCTTGGGTGTTCAGTGCACACAGAACACAGATTAATGTAAATTAGAGATCATGTAAAGCTCATGTTTTAATGTAAATTTTAATCATTTGAAGTAAACAACTTTTAAAAAGTTAAGAGGACTTCCAGCGCTATGGAGTAGCAGTAGACTAATTTTGCTCCCATGGTTAACTAGGAATGGCAACTAAAGTCACCTGGAAACTCAACAAAATACAAGCAGGATTTTGGAAACTAACCAAGCCACAGATAAGTTCAAACATGTGTGACTCTTGGACAGAAAAAGAGTGAGAAAAATTCCTGGGACTAAAAGGCCTTACTCAGGACTGCTGGCACCAAACTGGGAAACTGGCAGCTGAGAAACACCATTTCTATGTTTGAGTAAAAGAAACAACTGTTAGAGGAAGAAAGAAGGAAGGAAAGAAAGAGAGACAAAATCACCTAAGCCACAGGTGAGTACAGATACATGTGGCTTGTGGACAGACAGGGAGTGAGGGAGTATTTCCCAGACTAAAAAGCAGTGCTCAGGGACTGCTGGCACCAAATTTGGAGATTGGCAACTGACGTACACACTTCCAGGTCTGACTTTAAGCAACAAAAACTACTAAAAAGAAAACCAGGAACACAGTAAGAACAGAAAAATACAGGGATAGGAAAAGGGAGAGCAATATAGAGTAACATAGTCCAATATTGATGAACCAAGCCCAACTTGAGAAAAAAAAAAAAGACTCATAGATATTATGTTAGATACAATATTCATAAAAACATAAAACAAAATATAGAAAAAAGACAAATAGGAAACATATACAGTAGGCAATACCGTTATAGAAAACAATCCATCAAAAATAACAAACAGGAGAAGAGTCAACAAGAAATTATCAACTATCACCCTAAATGTGAGCGGTTTAAATTGACTTAGATTGACTGAATGAATTGAAAGGCAAGGCTCATCTCTATTCTATCTCTTCAGGGAACACACATCCAAAAGAAAGACAAACAGAAACTCTGGATAACAGGCTACAACAAGATACTCCAAGCCAATAATGCAAACAAAAGTGCAGGAACAGGTTTTCCAATATCAGATAAATTAGACTTTCAGGCAATAAAGTGAAAAGTGACAGACATGGACACAACATTTTAAACAGAGGATCAATCTAACAGGAAGACATAACCATTATCAATATATATGCTCCCAATATGCATGCATCCAAATAAATTAGCAAAGTGCTAACTGATCTAAAGGAAATATCTACAGCAGCATAGTATTACTTAGAGACCTCAACACACCACTGACAGCAAGAGACAAATCATCAAGGCAAAAAAATTTTTTAAAAAAGGAAATAAAGGCATTAAATGAAGTCACAGATGAACTTGAAAGACATATTCATAACCTTGCACAACCCCCCCAAAGAAAAGAATATCCATTCTTTTCAAGAGCATGTTAAACATTCTTAAGTACTGACAATGTGTTGGGACACAAAGACAGATTTAATAAGTATGTGAATACTGAAATCACAAAAAGTACCTTCTCTGACCATGAGGCAATAAGGTTAGAAATCAACCACAAAAAGAAACAACAACAACAAAAATGGACCCAAACTATAAATAGTGAACTTCTGAACAATACCGAGGTCATTGAATAAATCAGAAGAGAACTTAAAAATTAATTGAAGAACAATGAAAATAATGAGACCTGTGGAATGTAGCAAAAGCTGTCCTAAGAGGGAGGGATATAGCAAACAGGCCCATATTAATAAACAGCACAGACATCAAATAAGCTACCTAACAGCACAAATGAGAAAACTAGAAAAAGAGCAACAAAGAGACCCAAAAGTCAGTAAGAGAAAAGAAATAGTCAAAACCAGAGAAGAAATTAATCAAATAGAATCAAGGAAGAGGATCCAATAGATTAATGAAACCAAATGCTTGTTATTTGAAAGAATAAATATAGATAAAATAGATAAACCACTGATTAGATTTATAAGAGAAAGGGAGAGAGAAAGCTATGATAAAAATAATTAGGAATGAGAGAGATGAGATTTCAACTGAAGATAGGGAGATACAAAATACAAAACATGAATAGTATGAAAATCTTATGGTAGTAAGTTGGACAACCTAAATGAAATGGATGCATGTCTAGCATCATGCCACACCTACAAAGCCTAACCCAAGAGGATGTAAATTGTTTAAACAAGTCAATCACTAGGTTAGAAATTGAATCAATAATAAAAAATATTTCAAGAATAAAAAGCCATTCCCAGACAGTTTTACTAACGAAGTCTATAAGACTTTCAAAGAAGAACTAACACCTATTCTCCTCAAACAATTCCAAAAAAGTGTAGAAGGGTAAACACTACCAAACAAGTTATATAAAGGGAACATCACTTTCATTCAAAGCAGGAGGGATTCTATCAGAAGACAAGCAAACAAACAAAAACTAAAGACATATATCCTTGATGAGCATCGATGCAGAGGACCTTAACATGACATTGGCAAATAAAATCCAACAACATATAAAGAGAAAATTTCACCAAGACCAAGTGGAATTTATCCCTGTGAAATGAGAATGGTTCAACATTTGCAAATCGATCAATGTAATTCATCATTTCAACAAAAAGAAAGATAAAAATCACACAATCATATCAATCAATGCTGAAAAAGCATTTGACCAGATCCAACACCCATTTATGATAAAAATCCTCCAGAAACTTGGAATAGAAAGACCAGTCCACAATGTAATAAAGATCATTTCTGGTAAACCCATAGTTAACATCATTCTCAATGAAGAAAAGCTGAGAGTTTTCTACCTAAAGTTGGGAACCAGATAAAAGTGTCCACTATCTCCACTGTTATTCAAGATAGTCCTCAAGGTCCTTGTCAATGCACTCAGACAAAAAAGAGCATACAGATTTGAAAAGAATAAGTCAAATCATTACTATTTGTTGATGACATGATGTTATACATATATACATATGCATGTTATATATAGAGAACTACAAAAATGCCACCAAAAACTACTGGAAAAATTAATATACTCAGTAGAGTATCAGGATACAAAATCAATACTCACACTTCTGTGACATTTTTATATATAAACAAGGAGTCAGAGGAAAGAAAAATAAAAAGGCTCAATCCCATTTACAATAGAACTCAAAAAGACAAAATACCTTTGGAAGAATCTCATGAGTGAGGTGATGGAGCTTTACAACAAAAACTACATGACAGTAATAAAAGAAATAGAGAAGAACACAAGGAAGTGGAAATGCATTCCTTGTCCCTGGATTAGAAGAATATACATTATTAAAATGGCCAGTCTACCAAAAGAAATCTACAATTTCAGTGCAATCCCTATCAAGATTCCAGTGGTACTTTTCAAGCAAATTGAAGAACTTGTCCAAAATTTGAGCGGAACCACAAAAGACTGAGAATTGCCAAAACACCTCTGAGGAAAAAAAGGGAAAATATGGAGTTAACTTACTCCTCAGTTTCAATTTATACTAAAAATCAATAGTAATCAAGACAGTAATCAAAATTATTGGAATAAAAAAAACAGACATTTGGATCAAATGAGAAGAATCAAAAGCCCAGAACTGTACTTAACAACTATTTAAATTGTTATCCTCTTACATGAAATATAATAAATATACTGTGTTGCATGAAGTTACCAATTCTGTGATAAGATGAGAATTTTAATTTCTTTTAATATGCTGACATACATCAAATCGGTATACATTATGGGTCTTCTATTTAACTAAACCATTTTATACTTTGGATTACTTCTCTTTAGGACAATATGTTAATATGCTAGTGGTATGTGAGTTCGGAGCTTTCCATCACATACCATTCCGTGTTACTTTATGCAATAAGTTTTCATGACTCTATTTTCTCAATGGAAAATTACTAAGCATTTTAATCTTTTTAAAAATTTATTTAAGAAAGGAGACATTTACAAAACCATAGAATAAGAGGGGTACAATTCTGCACAATTCCCATACCCAATCTCCACGTCCCACCACCTCCCCTGATAGCCTTCCCATTCTCTATCTCTCTGGGAGTATGGATCCAGGGTCGTTGTGGGTTGCAGAGAGTGGAAGGTCTGGCTTCTGTAATTGCTTCCCCGCTGAACATGGGCATTGACTGGTCGATCCATACTCCCAGTCTGTCTCTCTCTTTCCCTAGTAGGGTGGGGCTCTGAGGAAGTGGAATTCCAGTACACATTGATGGGGTCGTCTGTCCAGGGAAGTCTGGTCAGCATCTTGCTGGCATCCGGAACCTGGTGGCTGAAAAGAGAGTTAACATACAAAGCCAAACAAATTGTTGAACAATCATGGACCTAAAGACTTAATAGCGCAGATGAAGTGTTGGGGGGTATTCCCTGCATACTCTTGTGTACTTCTGCTTTCAGGTATATATTTTCCCCCTAGTTTATGGGAACGGGTAAACCTATGCTCTATCTCAGGGGACCTGGACTATATCTAGGTTTGGGGACTTTATTGGGGAGCAGAACACCTGGAATGGAATTAGAGAATACTATGAAAGGAAAGGTCTCACCCGAGTGATGAAGCTGAAGGGTTGTCATTACACACCTGAAGTACTGGTCACAGTCTGAAGTGAAGCATGCTCGGGTGGCACTCTTTGTGTTTATTAGGTTGCATCCTCGGATGCAATATTATTTGATTTGAATTGAGAGCAGCATGAAGAAAAGTGGGCCCCACCCTAAGGTTCCAGGACTGGGGGAAATATAGGCTCTATAGTGGAAATGTGAGGTTCCTGTTGTCTTAGGGTTCAAGAAGACAATGGATAGTTATTGTTATCATCAAATTATTTGGTGATAGAGTTAACTTTGGAAAGTCCCTTTGATAGGGTTTGAGGTATAGTACCCAGCATCTTGTATATAGCTGTGCTGTCGGTTGCTTCTGTTCTCCCTGGTCTAGGCTTTTGGGAGAGAACATATCAAAAACAGCCTATGTATTAAAAAGACTCAGTCTGTGTTTTAAGAAGTTCTGGACATATCAACAGTTTTTCGCCTCTCATATTAATTAAATAGTGGTTTATATAATGTTTACACTTTAATAGGATTGTACATAAACACCACTCCCACCACCAAAGACTGTGACCCATCCCCACCACCCATCCCTCCACAATGCCGGGAAGCCCAGTGGCCACCCTCCCCTTCACCACAGTGTTTTTACATTGGTGCCCTGCTCTCGATTTAATCAGATCCTGCTTTTAGTTTCCCTTTCTGTTCTTCTTTCTCAACTTCTGGTGATGAGTGGGGACATCCCATACTCATCTTTATCTTTTTGGCTTAGCTGACTTAACATAATTCCTTCTAGCTCTGTCCAAGATGGGTCAGATAAGGCGGGCTCATTGTTCTTAATAGCAGCATAGTATTCTATTGTGTATATGTACCACAGCTTTCACAGCCACTCATCTGCTGTTGGGCAATTGGGTTGCTTCCAGGTTTTAGCTATTATGAATCGTGCTGCTATGAACATAGGAATACACAAATCTTTTTGGTTGGGTGTTATGGAGTCCTTGGGGTATATCCCCAGGAGAGGAATTACTGGGTCATATGGAAGGTCTATGTCTAGCCTAGTAAAAGTTCTCCAGACTGCTGTCCAGAGAGGCTGGACCAGTTTATATTCCCACCAGCAATGTAGAAGGGTTCCTCTGTCCCCACAGCCTCTCCAACATTTGTTGCTGCCATCCTTTTTGGTGTATGCCATTCTCACAGGACTGAGGTGGTATCTCAATGTTGTCTTTATTTGCATCTCTCTGACAATCAGTGACCTGGAACAATTTTTCATATGTTTTTTAGCCTTTTGGATCTCCTCTGAATGTCTTGTTCATATCCTCAGCCCATTTTTTGATGGGGTCATTTGCTTTTTTGGTGCTAAGTTTGCTAAGTTCTCTGTATATTTTGGTGATTAGTCTCTTGTCTGATGTTTGGCATGTGAAGATCTTCACCCATTCTGTGAGGGCTCTCTTTGTGTGATAGTTTCTCTGGCTGTGCAGAAGCATTTCAATTTGATGTAGTCCCATTGGTTTGTTTCTGCTTTAGTCTTCCTTGCAATTGGGTTTGAGTCATCAAAGATGTCCTTGAGGTGTAGGTGGGAAACTGTTTAACCAATGTTTTCCTCTAAGTATTTGATAGTTTCCGGTCTGACATACAGGTATTTGATCCATTTGAAGTTCATTTTTGTTTCTGGTGAGATAAGGTGGTTCAATTTCATTCTTCTGTGTTGTTGAGGTGGTCTGGTGTCGGGCTGCACCGCGGAGAAGAGAGCGGACGTCCAGAGCAAAGGGGTACACAGATCTTTATTATAGGATGGGGGGGGAGGTTTGGTTCAGACCACGTGGAGCCAGCCAGTAATGGCCGACCACGGGGGGAGATCAGGGAGCGAGACCTCAGAGAGGGAGAGCCAGAGAGAGAGAGGGTGGGGTGAGGGGGCTTTTTATTGGGCGACAACCAGGGGTGACGTGTAGGGCCAGGATTGGTTGAAAGGGGGCACTCTAGGATTTAGCGAGGCATAGAAAAACCTGGGGGCAGAGCCAGGATTGGTTGAAAGGGGGCACTCTAGGATTTAGCGGGGCATAGAAAAACCTGGGGGCGGAGACTGCATCAGAATAAGTCCTCAGCAACACTTCTGCATGTTATAATCCAGTTTTCCCAGCACCATTTATTGAAGAGAGCCTCCTTCTTCCATTTAATACTTTGGGCCCCGTTATCAAAGATTAGATGTCCATAGGTGTGGGGATTTATTTCTGGGCTTTCAATTCTGTTCCATGGTCTGTATGCCTATTTTTGTTCCAGTATCATGCTGTTTTGATGATGATGGCCTTTTAATATAGTTGAGATCTAGGACTGTGATACCTCTGTTTCTGTTTCTTTTTCGTCAAGATGGTTTTGGCAATTCAAGGTGTTTTCTGGTTCCAGATAAATGAATACAGTTTTTGTTCTAAAATCTTAAAGAAGCTTGGTGTAACTTTGATGGGTATCACATTAAATTTGTATATTACTCTGGGGAGAATATTCATTTTGATGATATTTATTCTTCCAAACCATGAGCATGGGATGTCTTTCCATTTCTTGGTATCAGTTTCTATTTCCTTGAATAGTGACTCATAGTTTTCAGTATACAAGTCTTTCACTTCTTTGCTCAGTTTTATTCCTAGTTACTTTATTGATTTCGTTGCAACAGTGAATGGGAGTGATTTCTGGATGTCTTCTTCTTCAGTTTTAGTGTTTGCATAGAGAAATGCCAATGATTTTTGTACATTGATTTTGTAGCCTGATACCTCGCTATATTGCCTAATAACTTCTGGTAGTATTTTACTGGATTCTTTAGGTTTTTCTATGTATACTATTATGTCATCTGCAAATAGTGAGAGTTTGACTTCTTCCCTTCCAATCTGTATTCCTTTGATTTCTTTCTCTTGCCTGATTGCTATGGCAAGAACTTCCAATACTATGTTGAAGAGTAATGGTGATAGTGGGCAGTCCCTGATATGAGGGGAAATGCTTTCAACTTCTGTCCATTGAGTATGATGTTGGCTGTTGGTTTGCTATATATGGATTCCAATATCTTGAGGAATTTCCCATCTATTCCCATTTTTTGTAGAGTTTTGAGCATGAATGGGTGTGGGATTTTGTCATAGGCTTTCTCTGCATCTATTGAGATAATTATGTGGTTTTTGGCTTTGCTTTTATTAATGTGGTGAATGACATTGATTGACTTACAGATGTTGAACCAGCCTTGCATTCCTGGGATGAATCCCACTTGGTCATGATGAACATTCTTTTTGATGTGCTGCTGTAACTGGTTGGCCAAGATCTTGTTTAATATTTTGGCATCTATGTTCATCAGTGATATTGGTCTGTAGTTTTCCTTTTTGTGTGTGTATCTATCTGCTTTTGGTATCAGAGTGATGTTGGCTTCATAGAAGGTGGAAGGGAGTGTCCCTGTTTCTTCGATCTACGGAAAAGCTTTAGGAGTATGGTATTAACTTTTTCCTGAAGGTTATGTAGAATTCATTATTGAAGCAATCTGGTCCACGACTTTTGTTGTTGGGGAGATTCTTAATAACAGTTTCGATTTCTTTGTCTGTGATTGGTGCATTTAGGTTTTGTGGTTCTTCTTGGTTCAGTTTTGTAAGGGCATATGCTTCTAGGAATTCTTCCATTTCTTCCAGATTTTCTAGCTTGGTGGCTTATAGTTCTTCATAGAAGTTTAGCATGATTTTCTTGATTTCTATGTTGTCAGTTGTGATATCTCCTCTACCGTTACAATTCTATGAATTTGAGTCTTCTCCCTTTTTTGTTTAGTGAGTCTGGCTAGGGGTTTGTCAGTCTTGTTTAATTTTTCAAAGAACCAACATTTGGCTTCATTGATCTTTTGTATGGTTCTCTTATTTTTTATGTTGTTTATTTCTGCTCTAATTTTAGTGATTTCTGACCTTCTGGTTGCTTTAGGGTTTCTTTGTTCCTCTTTGTCTAAGTCCTTAAGGTGTGCAGTAAGGTTGTTTATTTGTTTTTTTCTTGTTGTTTAATATGTGATTGTATGTTTATGAGTTTCCCTCTCAGTACTGCTTTAGCTGCGTCCCAAATATTTTGATAGGTTGTGTCTTCATTTGCATTTGTTTCCAGGAACATTTGTATTTCCTGCTTGAGTGTCTCTCTGACCCAGTGGTTCTTAAGCTGTGTGTTGTTTAGTTTCCAGATTCTGTGACTTTTATTAATTTTGTTTGTTGTTAAATGTTAGTTTTACTCCACTGTGGTCTGAGAAGATACTTGGGATGATTTCAATGCTCTTGAAATTATTGATGCTGTCTTTATGGCCTTAACATTTTGTCTATCCTTGAGTATGTGTTTTGTGGATTTGAAAAGAATGTGCATTCCAATTTTTGGAGGTGAAGAGCTCTGAAAATGTCCAAGAGGTCTAGTCAGTCCATCTCTTCATTTAATTCTCTTGTTTCTTTGTTGATTTTGTGTTTTGTTGATCTGTCTAAGTGTGACAGTGGGGTGTTAAAGTCTCCCACTATTATTGTATTACTATTGATGTATTTTTGATGTTCTTTGAGAAGGTGTTTCATGTATTTACACGGTCCCACATTGGATGCATAGTTGTTAATAATTGTTGTATCTTCTTGGCTGATTGATCCTTTAATCATTATGTAATAACCTTGCCTATCTTTTATTACTTTATTTAATTTAAAATCTACTGTGTCAGAGATGAGAATGGCTGTTCCTGCCCTTTTTTCTGGTCCATTAGCCTGTAGGATAGTTTTTCATCCTTTCACTTTAAGTCTGTGTTTATCTTGTTGGGTCAAGTGGGATTCTTTCAAGCAGCATATGGTTGGGTTATGTTTTCTGATCCATCCTACCACTCCATGCCTTTTGATGGGTGAGTTTAAGCCATTGACATTTATTGATATTATGGATTTAATGTGTTGTAGTGCCATTGTTCAACAAGTTTTTATTTGATATGTTACAAGTATTATAGTGATGTTCTTGTTTATAAGAGGTCTTTTAGAACCTCTTTCAGGGCCAGTTTGGTGGTAGTTGCTTAGTTTAACTGTTGTTTTTCTGAGAAGGTTTTGATGACTCCATATAGTTTGATATATTATCCTTGGTTGAAACCCTTTTTCATTAAGGCCTAGAAAGATATCTTGCCATTCTCTTCTGGCCTTTAGAGTTTGTGTAGAGAAGTCTGCTAATAGTCTTATAGGTTTTCCCCTGTATGTGATTTTTTGTTTTTCTCTTGCAGCATTTAGGGTCCTTTCTTTATCCTTACTTCTTTTCATAGTGACTATGATATGTCTATGAAGCTTAAGAGTTGTCATTCCACATGTGAAGTCTCTGGACACTATCTGAAGTGAAGCATGCTGAGGTGTCAATCGTTGCATTGGTTAGGTTGTGATCAGTGGATGCAATATTATTTGATATGTATTGGGAGAGGCATATGGGAAAGTGGGCCCTATCCATGGTTCCAGTACTGGGGGAAGTAGGGGCTCTATAGTGGAGATGTGAGGTTCCAGCTGTCTTAGGGTTCAAAAAGACAATCGATAGTTAATGTTATCATCACATTATTTGGTAATTGGGTTAACTCTGAAAAGTCTTTCTGTTATGGTTTGCTGTACAGTACCCAGTATCTTGTATATAGCTGTGCTATTGGATGCTTCTGATCTACTTGGTCTAGGCTTTTGAGAGAGTCCGCATTCAAACACACAGCCTATATATTAAAAAGATTCAGTTTGTGTTTTGAAAAACTTTGAGACATACAATTGATTTTCCCCCTTTCAAATTAATTAACTAGTGATTTATATGTCTACATTTTTCTATGAGTGCACATAAAAGCCATTCCCACCACCAAAAGACTGTGACCCAGCCCTCTCACCCACTCCCACCACCCACTGTCTCAGGAAGCTGCATGTCTACCCCCCACCACAGAGTTTTTACTTTGGTACCCTACTTACAATTTGGTCAGGTCCTGCTTTTAGTTTCCCTTTCAGATCTTCTTAATCAACTTCTGTTGATGAGTGGAATCATCCCATACTCATCTTTATCTTTCTGACTTAGCTCACTTAACATAATTCCTTCTAGCTCTGTCCAAGATAGGTCAGAGAAGGTGGGTTCATTGTTCGTGATAGCTGCATAGTATTCCATCGTGTATATATACCACAGCTTTCTCAGCCACTCATCTGTTGTTGGGCACCTGGGTTGCTTCCAGGTTTTAGCTATTATGAATTGTGCTGCTTTTCCAGACTGCTCTCCACAGAGGCTGGACCAATTTACATTCCCACCAGCAATGTAAAAGGGTTCCTCTGTCCCCACAACCTCTCCAGCATTTGTTGCAGCTGTCCTTTTTGATGTATGCCATTCTTACAGGAGTGAGGTGGTATCTTAGTGTTGTCTTAATTTGCATTTCTCTGACAATCAGTGACCTACAGCAGTTTTTCATATGTTTGTTAGCCTTTTGGATCTCCTCTGAGGTGAATGTTTTGTTCATATCCTCTGCCCATTTTTGGATGGGGTCATTTGCTTTTTTGGTGCTAAGTTTGCTGAGCTTTATATATTTTGGTGACTAGTTTCTTGTCTGATGTACGGCATGTGAAGATCTCCCATTCTGTGAGGGGTCTCTTTGTTTGTGTGATAGTTTCTTTGGATGTGCAGAAGCTTTTCAATTTGATGTAATCCCATTGGTTTGTTTCTGCTTTAGTCTTCCTTGCAGTTGGGTTTGATTCATCAAATATATCCTTGAGGTGTAGGTGGGAAACTGTTTTACTAATGTTTTCCTCTAAGTATTTGATTGTTTCTGGTCTGACATCTAGGTCTCTGATCCATTTGAAGTTGATTTTTGTTTCTGGTGAGATAAGGTGGTTCAATTTCATTCTTCTGCATATTATAATCCAGTTTTCCCAGCACCATTTATTGAAGAGAGCCTCCTTTTTCCAGTAATTTTCTGCTGGATTCTTTAGGTTTTTCTATGTATACTATCATATCATCTGCAAATAGTGAGAGCTTGACTTCTTCCCTTCCCATCTGTATTCCTTTGATTTCTTTCTCTTGCCTGATTGCTATGGCAAGAACTTCCAATACTATGTTGAAGAGTAATGGTGACAGTGGACAGTCTATTCCCGGATCTGAGGGGAAATGCTTTCATCTTCTGTCCATTGAGTATGATGTTGGCTGTAGGTTTGCTATATATAAACTCCACTATCTTGAGGAATTTCCCATCTATTTCCATTTTTATAGAGTTTTGAGCGTGAATGGGCGTTGGATTCTGTCAAAGGCTTTCTCTGTATCTATTGAGATAATCATGTGGTTTTTGGCTTTGCTTTTATTGATGTGGTGAATGACATTGATTGACTTACAGATGTTGAACCAGCCTTGCATTCCTGGGATGAATCCCACTTGGTCATGATGAACAATCTTTTTGATATGTTGCTGTATCCGCTTGGCCAACATCTTGTTTAATATTTTGGCATCTATGTTCATCAGCGATATTGGTCTGTAGTTTTCCTTTTTTGTTCTGTCCCTATCAGCTTTTGGTATCAGAGTGATGTTGGCTTCATAGAAGGTGGAAGGGAGTATTCCTGTTTCTTCAGTCTTATGGAAAATCTTAAGAAGTATGGGTACTAACTGTTTCCTGAAAGTTTTGTAGAATTCGTTTGTGAAGCCATCTGGTCCAGGACTTTTGTTGTTGGGGAGATTCTTAATAATGGTTTCAGTTTCTTTGTCTTTGATTGGTGCATTTAGATTTTGTAGTTATTCTTGGTTCGGTTTTGGAAGTGCATAGCTTTCTAGGAATTGTTCCATTCCTTCCAGATTCTCTAGTTTGGTGGCATATAGTTCTTTATAGAAGTTTCGCAGGATTCTCTGGATTTCTGTGGAGTCAGTTGTGATATCTCCTCCATCATTTACAATTCTTTTAATTTGAGTCTTCTCTCTTTTTTGTTTGGTGAGTCTGGCTAGGGGTTTGTCAATTTTATGTAATCTTTCAAAGAACCAACATCTGGACTCATTGATCTTTTGCATGGTTCTTTTATTTTCGATGTTGTTTATTTCTGCTTTAACTTTAGTGATTTCTGTCCTTCTGGTTGCCTTAGGGTTCCTTTCTTCCTCTTCCTCTAAGTCCTTGAGGTGTGCAGTAAGGTCGTTAATTTGCGCTTCTTCTTGGTTTTTAATATGTGATTGTATGGCTATAAGTTTCCCTCTCAGTACTGCTTTAGCCATGTACCAAATATTTTGATAGGTTGTGTCTTCATTTTCATTAGTTTCCAGGAACATTTGAATTTCCTGCTTGAGTGAGTCTCTGACCCAGTGGTTCTTAAGGAGCATGTTGTTTAGTTTCCAAATTTTGTGTCTTTTAATAATTTTCTGCTTGTTGTTAAATGTTAGTTTTACTCCACTGTGGTCTGAGAAGATATTTGGGATGATTTCAATGCTCTTGAATTTATTGATGCTGTCTTTGTGGCCTAACATGTGTTCTATCCTTGAGTATGTGTTATGTGGATTTGAAAAGAAGGTGTATTCCAGTTTTGGGGGGTGAAGAACTCTGAAAATGTCCAAGAGGTCTAGTCTGTCAATCTCTTCATTCAATTCTCTTGTATCTTTATTGGTTATCTGCCTTGTTGATCTGTCTAAGTGTGAGAGTGGGGTATTGAAGTCTCCCACTATTATTGTATTACTATTGATGTATTTTTGAAATTCTTTCAGTTGGTGCTTAATGTATTTAGATGGTCCCTCATTGGGTGCATAGATGTTAATAATTGTTAAGTCTTTTTGGCTGATTGACCCTCTAATAATTATGTGATGTCCTTGCCTATCTTTTATTACTTTATTTAATTTAAAATCTATTGTGTCTGAGATGAGAATGGCTGTTCCTGCCCATTTTTGTGGTCCATTAGCCTGTATGACAGTTTTCCATCCTTTCACTTTTAGTCTGTGTTTATCTTGTTGTGACAGATGGGATTCTTGCAAGTAGCATATGGTTGGGTTATGTTTTCTGATCCATCCCCCAACTCTGTGCCTTTTGATGGGTGAGTTTAAGCCATTGACATTTATTGATATTATGGATTTAATGTATTGTAGTGCCATTGTTCAAAAAAAAAATTTTGTTTGCTCTGATATATTGCAAGTATTATAATGATGTTCTTGTTTATAAGAGGTCTTTTAGAACCTCTTTCAGGGCTGGTTTGGTGATTGTTGCCTCCTTTAACTGTTGTTTGTCTAAGAAGGTTTTGATCCCTCCATCTAGTTTGAATGAAAGTCTAGCAGGATATATTATCCTTGGTTGAAACCCTTTTTCATTCAGGGCTCGATAGATATCTTGCCAGTCCCTTCTGGCTTTTAGAGTTTGAGTGGAGAAGTCTGCAGATAATCTTATGGGTTTTCCCTTGTATGTGACTTTTTGTTTCTCTCTTGCAGCCTTTAGGATCCTTTCTTTATCCTTACTTCTTCTCATTGTGACTATTATGTGTCTTGGTGTCTTCAGGTCTGGGTTGATTCTGTTTGGGACTCTCTGAGCCTCTTGGATCTTAATGTCCTTTCTGTTGTTCAGGTCTGGTAAGTTGTCTTCTATAATTTTCTCTGGAATGCTTGCTTCCCCTTCCTCTCTTTCTTCCTCTAGCAGGCCAATTATATGAATTTTACTTCTTTTGAGATCTTCCCATATGTCTCTGCTGTTGTTTTCAGTGTCTCTCAACCTCTTTTTGAGCTCTTTTACCTCTTCCTTAGTTTTCTCTAGCTCATCCTTTGTCTGGCTAATTCTGTTTTCTGCTTCTGCTAGTCTGCTTTCCCTTCCCTCAGCTGCTTTCTTCATTACAGCTATTTCAACTTTCAGTTCTCTAATTGCCTCAAGGTAGTTAGTATTTTCCTTGGGCGTCTCATCTGTTGTTTCCCTAATACTGCTACTCCTTTCCTCCAAAGTTGTTTTCATTTCTGTGATTAATAAATTTATTATTGCTTGCATGCTTTTCTTATCTATGCTTACTTCTGGCTGATTTGTCATTTCTTCTAGGCTCTTGTCTTCATTCATTGTATTAGCAGTTTTATTTGCTCTTTATCTACCATTTTTAATGTGTTTTTTATTTTTATGTTCTGTTGTTCTTAAGTTGCTTTGTTTTATGTACAAGCCACACTATACTAAATACCTTTATGACAAATGCAATCACCACCCTTAGAAATTGCAATAGTAACTAAAGCAATGACTTAAGCAGTTTAACCAATACCAGTCCCACAATGTCTCCTGTTCAAGAAAGAATAGCAACCAAATCTAAATGAAAAAGAGAGAAAGGAAAAAAGGGATAGCAGTAATAGACAATTATGCAAATCTACTGTCCACTGTAGATTCTAGGGGTTGCAAGAAGGGAAGGGGAAGTAGAGCAGAGACACACACAAAAATAGTCCGCTCTGAGTCAGACTTCTTCCCTGAAATAGTTCACAAATAAGTATCATTGAATTCAGAAGGCAGAGGGAGGAGGAAGGGAGAAAGGAAGTAGAGAAAAAAATAGAGAAAAAAAAAAGTGGAAACAGAAAAAAAAAGCAGTGAAACGAGAGTTGTATATATATATATATATATATATATATATATATTTTTTTTTTAATTGGCTTGGAGGTGGGAGAAAGGCAATAGTGTATAGAGGAGGTATGAAAAGTGAGACAAGTTTCTCTCACAGTGGGTGATAATTCTTGTCATCTAGCAATGGAAAGTACACCAAGAGCTCATTTTGGTCACCTGAGGGGGAAAGGATATGTGTATATATAATAGTATTTGTAAAATAGAACAGAGTAAAAAGCCCAAGCAGTGTGTCTACAGCTTGGACAGCTCCCCTTTAGCCTATGTACATTTAGTCTAGACAACTGATTGAGAAAGAAAACACAATACAAAACAAACGTGAAAAAAGAAAAAATAATAACTTTCAAGCAGGCTGGGTGGGGCTTGTTTGATTAGCTAATTGTCACTTGAATGGGTCTAAGTCCCTTACTCAGAGGAACAACAGAAATAGCCTAGAAATTTGGAAGCAGGGTTCAATGGCACCCCGGTGGGCCAGTAATCTTGGTAAAGAAAGGACCTCCATGTGGAGCCTGCTAGCAGCAGCTCCCTACCCCTGGGGTCTGTTTATGGGGAGAGGGGGGCTGAGAGAAATAATCAAGAAATTTCCTTTCTTTTTGCTCTAATTTTTAACCCAAATTGAATTATAATCACCTCCCTGGTCTACCTTTAGGATGCTTCCTTGCTTGTCCCACTGAAGGCCAGGATTTCAATGCTTTCTAGCAGTTGATGTCAGAGCCCATAGGTGCTGCTACATTCCAGTTGCCATCTTGGCTCCGCCCCCTTTAATCTCTTTTTTTTTAGGTATTAAGCTCCACATCATAGTAGTTTTTTATATTAGTTATCTTTTTTATGTAGATATTTTTAGAGGGAGTTTTTTGTGCATGCATTAATTTCTATGCCTAGGTTTTTCATGTAACCTGTATTCAAATTGTGCTTAGAATTAACCATATCCAGATTATCACTGGAATAACTTTTTGATACATTATTATCACTCTACATCTAGTATAATATTTTTAAAGTTAAATATTTAAAAGGATCATACTGTGGAAATTGATAAATTAGAAAGTATAACTAATTATGGAGAGAGAGAGACAGTGGGAGAAACATTCCTCAGTGTTAGGAATAGATAGCCTTAATTTCATTCTCAACTTTTTAAATATTTATTCATTTATTTATTTCCTTTTGTTGCCCTTGTTGTTTTATTGTTGCAAGTATTATTGTTGTTATTAATGCCGTCATTGATGGGTAGGACAGAGAGAAATAGAGAGAGGAGGGGAAGTCAGACAAGGGGAGAGAAAGATAGACACCTGCAGACCAGCTTCACCTTTTGTGAAGTGACTCCCCTGCAGGTGGGGAGCCTGGAGCCTGTTCTCAACTTTTAAAAATAATTTTTATTTGACATTAATAGTTTGCACCTCTGAAGTCCTGTATCCCCACCCTCTCAACCCCCAAAGATAACCACCTTATTTCTCACACGTCTTATAGTTTGCTTGCTTCTATTTTGTTTGGAATTTTTTTTGGGGGGGTAAGCTCATGTAAATAAAATCTATAGATTATATATGAGTGAAACTATCTTTCGTATCTTTACTTATCTCATTAAGCATGATCACCTCCAGTACCATCCATTTTGTCCCAAAGGACACAATATTATCTTTTTTATTACAGAGTTATATCCCATAACTTCTCTAGTCAGTCATCTGATGATAGGCATTTAGGCTTCTCCCACTCTCTGGCTATTGTGAATAATGTAGCTATGAACATAAGGTTGCATATGTCCCTTTTAATTAGTGCTTGGGTGTCCATTGAGTAAATGCCTAAAAGTGGTATTGCTGGATCATAAGGTACTTCCATTTTTATTTGTTTAAGGACACTTCATACAGTCTTTTAAAGGGGCTGTACCAGTTTGCATCCCCACCAGCAATTTTGCACTGTTCCCTTTTCTCCACAACCTCTCCAGCACCAGTCACTTCCTGGTTTCTTCACACCATTCTTTCAGGTGTGAGATGGTATCTCAGTGTTGTTTTAATTTACATTTCTCTAATTATAAGTGAAGTGGAGCATTTCTTCATGTGTCTGTGGGCCATGTGTATCTCTTCTTTAGAAAACTGTTATTTCCTTGGTCCACATTTTACTGAGTTATTTTTGCTTCTTTTGTAGGATCTATACCAATTCTGTATAGATGTTTGATATCAGTTGCTTGTTAGAAAATATGACATGCAGACATCTTCTCTTCCATTTCCTGGGTTGCCTAGTTATACTTGTGCAGTTTGCTTTCAGTATGTAGAAGCTCTTTAGTTTCATGCAATCCCATTTATTTTCTCGTTTTCATTACCCATACCCAGGGGGTTGAATCTTCAAACACATCTTGGATGTGAAGATCCTGGAAGCTTTCACCGATATTTTTTTCTATAATTTTGGGGTTCACACTAGATTAGTGTTCTAGTTCTTTTCTCATACTGCCACATAGTTATACTGCTTCTTGACCTCAGTTTCATTTATAAAATGGTGATAATTCTATCAGTTACTTTCAAGCAGGAAAGAACAATTACGTAATAATGTGAAAGGGACATTGTAAAAGAAGCAAGGAAATGGAATAAGGAGAGACTGGCTAATAAAAGGCACAAAAGTTCTGAAGAACATAAGGATAGCGTTGTAAGAAACTGCTGTAAGGTCTGAGATTGAGCATTCATATTTGCCTATCCTCCGGGCTGTGATCCAGACCTCATTCACAAAGACAAACCCATGTTTCACTGGATAGTTAGAAATCAGTGGTCTTTGACAGCTGAATTTTGTTTAAAATCTATTCTCTGAAGATTTCAAAAATCTCAGTCTGCAGGTAAAGTTCCAAGGGAAGTTATTTATGAGACATTGTAGTACTTAAGATACTTCACTATAAAAGTGCTGAAGGGGAGCACCAAGGGATCTAAGGACCACAAGTTACTGAAGCAGCTGTAGGAACATTGCTTAAATGACACACAGGAATAAAGAAGGAAGCCCTTTTCTCACAGTGCTTTTACAGCACCCTCTCTTGACAAAACGTAACAGGGTGCCAGCACTTGAAGTGTTTGAGCATAGCCCTTGAAATATTTCTGCTTTTTAACTCTGTTGCCTTACTGTGAGGATAAACGAGCTGGGGGCAGGAGCTAGCTAGATATTTTTCTGGCTGATATCTATTAACTATTTTACTTGGAAATAGTCACTCTGCTTATACATCACTTCCCTCAGTTACTAGTTGATTTGAAAAAGGCCAGCATCCTAAATGGAAAGCTGAAAAATTTGAAAAATAAGATTAACAGTTTACCTCTTCACCTTAAGTTAAAAATATACTTAAAATATTTTATTTATTTAAATGAGAGAGGAGAGAAGAGAAGCCAGAGCACTTCTTAACACTGGCTTACAGTGGTGTTGGGATTTAAACCAGGGAGTTCAGTGTGTCAGGCATGATCATTGCTTGCATAACCATTATGCAACCTCCCCAGGCCCCTCTTCAACTTTCATTTCCTCACTTCTACTGCACTAATTCCATTTTGGTTGCTATAGTAAAATACTTCAGACTGAGTGGTTTACAGATTACTGAAATTTATTTCCCACACTTCCATAGATTGGGAAGCAAAAGATTGAGGCACCAGAAGAGTCAGTGTCTAATGAATATTGATTTTCTGGTTCATCTATGGAAATTTCTCACAGTGTCCTCATATAGTAGAATGGTCAAGAGATCTTTTAAGTTATTATTATTTTTTAATTTTCCCCCTTTTGTTGCCCTTGTTTTTTATCATTGTTGTGGTTATTATTGTTGCTGTTGTTATTGTTGTTGGATAGCACAAGGAGAAATTGAAAAGTGGAGGGAGACAGAGAGGGGGAGAGAAAGACACCTGCAGACCTGCTTGACTGCTTGTTAAGTGACCCCCCCTGCAGGTGGGGAACCAGGGGCTCGAACCAGGATCCTGTGCTTTACACCATGTATGCTTAACCCACTGCACTATCGCCCAACCCCCTAATTTTTTTTTTATTAAAGGTAATGATTCCTACCCTTATGAACTAATCATCTTCAACGGCCATGCTTAATGCTTGTCAAAGTGGGCATTAGGTTTTCAACTTGTGAATTTAATAGGAACATATTCATATAAAAAATAGGCAAAAGTTTGTCTTCAGTATTTCTTTTTTTTCTTTTATTAATTTTTTTATTTATAAAATGGAAATATTCACAAGACTACAGGATAAGAGGGGTACATTTCAACACAATGCCCACCCCCAGAGCTCCATATCCAATTGCCTCCCTTGACATCTTCCCCATTCTTTATCCCTCTAGGAGCATGGACCCAGGATCATTATGGGGTGTAGAATGTGGAGGGTCTGGCTTCTATAACTGCTTTCCACTTAATATGGACATTGACAGGTTAATCCATATTCCCAATCTGTGTCTCTCTTTCCCTAGTGGGGCAGGGATCTGGGGAGGCAGGGCTGTAAGACACATGGTGGATTCCTCTACCCAAGGAAGTTGGGTTGGCATCCTGGTAACCATCATCTGGAACCTGGTGGCTGAAAAAGAATTAAGATATAAAGCAGAACAAATTATTGACTAATTAGGAGCCTAGAGGCAAAAAATATTGCAGATGAAGATTTGGGGTCTCTGTTTTGGAAAAAGCTGGTAAGTCTGTTTTAGGTATATTCCAGAGAGCCCATGACTTTACTAGTTTTTGCCTTGCCTAACATCTGATATGCAGGTGGACACCATCTCTGGGTGGTGTCATAGTTGGAAAAAGGACTGGAAAGCTGCATCAGGGAAGAGAGTAGCTCCAAAATATGGGGAAAGTATATAAATATTGTAAACTGTAAATCCCACAGGTTGGATCTGCATCATATTCAGCACAAGCCTATATAACCTCTGCATCCCTGTAGGTCTGAAATCACATTCTGTGGTCACAACTAGAAACATTCCAGGCTGCACTAATTTTGGGACCCATCTTCCTCAGGTAATAGAATATATTGTCCAGCCTCCCTTTGGAGAATGGAACATTTCCAACCATTATTGATCCACATTGAGGGCAAGGTCCTATGAGGGCCCACAATGGGGTCCATTATGCTGTTCCTGATGGAGATGACCAGTGACAGTGGGGAGAGAGGAATCTGTTAGAGATCTAGGCCTATTGTGTCTATATGGGAACCCCAGGGATCTCTGACTAGGGTCCCACGTGATGGGGTGGACTGATAGTGACTACAGAGTCATCCTTAAAGTATGCCAGCCTCTTGCCCTTATTCAGCTTTTGTAGTCCTTACTTTGTCAGACATGGTTAGCTTTGGAGTTATCTGACACAGTTAGCTTTGGATTGGGGGACATGTATTAGGAGGTAGGTGAGGAGGGTATCCATGTCTAAGTAGAAACTGCTGCACTAAGTACTTTAAGGTGTCTTTTTAGTTCTTTATACCTTCTTGTTTCATTTATTGACTTACTGAAAATTATTGTGCTCTTTTGCTTTAAGGAATATATTTTCCCCTAATTTATGGACATATGCCCTATCTTATGGACCCTGGTCTATATCCAGGTTTAGAGGTTTTGTTAAGAAGTGCACCACTCAAAATGGAATTGAGGAATTCTATAATAAAGGAAAAGTCTCATCAGAGTACTGAAGCTGAAGAGTTGACATTCCATGCCTAATGTCTCTGGACACAGTCCAAAGTGAAGAATGATTGTATTAATTAGGTTGGGATAAGCAGACACAGTATCAGTTGGCATGACTTGAGAGAAGCAAGCAGGAATGTGAGCCCCACCTTAGAGGTTCCAGGACTGGGATATGTATGGACTTTATATAGAAAGGGGAAGTTTCCTGCTGTCTTAGGATTTAAAAAGGTAATAGATAGTTGTTGCTATAATCAGTATTTCTTTAAATGATGAGATAATAGTCCTAAAGATCCTCTCACCTCCATGAGTGAAATGAATCAAGATAGTAAATTCCTTGAGTGCAGAAAATAATTCTTCATATAATTTGAGCTCAGTAAACCCTTACTGTATTGTTGCAAATGTAAGAGTAGCTATAAAGACTGCATGGTAAAACTTTCAGTCAACATGGGTCTTCAAAAATCCACTCATTCAATTTTATCCCAAATCCTCAGTTATGTATGTACCATCCTAAGGGATAGTATAAATTAGCAATAACTAATGTTATAAAGAATTCAGTACTGGGCTAGGCTGTGGTGCACCAGGTTAAGCACACAAGGACCAGTGCAAGGATCCCAGTTTGAGCTCTCCATTCTCCACCTGCTTCACAAGCGGTGAAGCAGATTTATAGGTGTCTTTCTCTCTCCCTATTTACCCATCCTCTCTCAATTTCTCTCTGTCCTAGCAAATAAAAATGGAAAAAATGGCCACCAGGAGCAGTGAATTTATAGTGCCAGCATGGAGCCCCAATGATAACCCTAGAGGCAAAATAAAAAAACAACAACAGTATTTGAAGTATGCTATATAGACCCTAACTCTTTTCACTTGTATCAGTGGTGCACTGGAGTAGTACTGTAGGTGTCCACTGGCAGTAGTAGTCACTGAGTGCAGGTACTGAGCACTAGTTATGGGAGTCGGGCGGTAGCACGATGGGCTAAGCACACATGGTGAAAAGTGCAAGGACCGGTTTGAATACCCAGGTCCCCACCTGCAAGGATGTCGCTTCACAGGCAGTGAAGCAGGTCCACAGGTGTCTATCTTTCACTCCCCCTCTCTGTCTTCCCCTCCTCTCTCCATTTCTCTCCATCCTATCTAACAATGACGACATCAACAATAATAATAATAATAATAAAACAGTAACAATAATAACAATAAAAAGGGCAACAAAAGGGAATAAATATATATATATATATTTTTTTTAAATGTCACTGTGCTCTAGTTATAGCCCTAGTGGCAAATAAATACGGTCTTAATGTAAAGAATAGTCTGGTGAATTCTCATAATATTCTGAAAGAGAAACTTTTTTCTATGTCCTTTGAGGTCCCAGTGACTTGGACCTTCTTTAATACTATGATTTATTCTCATCCTTATTCATTCTCTTCATAGAATTCTTAATTGTCCTACTAAAATAAGCACCTCACTGTTTTCAAATCATGCCAACATGCTTCCTATCCCAGAAACTTTATCTTCATTTTCCCCCTCCACACTAATTTTCAGATTTTCATGTCAAATCAAATTCTAGTTTCTTAGAAACATTACCTTATAGTACACCAATATTAACTTCATAACTTCATTTGAGACCTACAGAAAAAAGCTTTTAATTCAAAAATACTATACTCCCCAAAATAAAATGCTTTGTTCCTCCTATATTAGAATAATCCAAAAATAAAATTAAATATTTGCTCCAGAAAAAGAGAATATAAAAATTGAGTCAAATGGGAAATTGGTGACAATTTCTCACTGAGCAATAGATGTGTGAGAATAACTGACAGCAGGGAAGCCAGTTCAGATTCTCACCTCACTGCTTTACCACGTAGTAGATTAGGCACTTAGTGAGCTGACTGGAACAGAACAAAAGGGCCTACACTGCTTCATGCCTGTGTCAGTGGGAATCTCCTGAAGTCACTAAAATCACTTGTGAGGATTGTTTGTTAGTGTCAAATTTGGAACCTTTTTTTCTCTTAAGGATATCAGGTTAGAGAAAGTGACTCAAAAGACCTAATAGCTGAGTGGTAGAAAGTAAAAATAAACTCTGATAACAGGAGCAGAGGTTATCAAAATAGCTATGCCTACAATAAATTTTAAGATTCTCATTTCTTGCAATCAAGTATCAATTTGAGATTTTAGACCATTTTCATTTTGTCAGAAGAATAAAATCTAAGGACTGTGTCTTCAAGTGAGCCATCAGAAAGCTACTTAGGTCTAGAAAATACAATGTTGTTGCAGAAGTAATGGCAGTGCTTTGGTGCCTAGAGGGAAAATAGTACTATTTCAAAAAGTATAAATTACATATGATTTTTCATTTTACATCAGAAGTTCAGCTTTCTACACAACTAATAGTACATGCAATGGGGAAAGCAAAATATAATGAAATGGATACTTTTGACTGTATTGCATACCTCATCTATGTGCGATGGACTTACAAATAGGAGATAAATAAACTGAGTAGATGGAAAAATGTAAACATCCTCCTAAGAGAAGAAAAGTCATGAACATCAATCCCAACTTAATTCCAATCCAGATCAGTGGAAATAAAAGAAAAGTTGGTTTGGACAGTGATGCATCTGGTTGAGGTCATACTTTACAGCTTGCTAAGACCCTGATTTAAATTCTCAGTATCTACCTGCAAGGGTGAAGGGAGGTTCATGAGAGGTGAAGCAGTGATGCAGGTATCTCCTTATCCCTTACTATCTCCCCTTTCCCTCTTAATCTCTTTCTGTCTCTATTCAAAAATTAGTGAATAAAAATGTTTTAAAAGAAAAATCATTTAAAAGGAAAATAAAATGAATAAAATTTAAGAATTATGGAGTACTTCAATTTATTCTATCTGCAAATCTGCAAGGTGAAAATCAAGAATAGAAAGAATATTTTATCTGTGGTCCTGGAGGTGGCGCAGTGGCTGGGGCACTGGACTCTCAGGCATGAGGTACTGAGTTCAATCCCTGGCAGCACATGTACCAGAGTGATATCTGGTTCTTTCTCTCTCTCTCTCTCCTATCTTTGCCATTAATAAACAAATAAAATCTTTAAAAAGAAAGAATATTTTATCAAAAGATTATCATGAGAACACTTCTCAGCAATAACTGCATTGCTTCCCCTTGTAACTAATTATTTCTTTATATCATATTCAGACACAATGTTACCTTCAGCAAATACTTGTGTTAACTGCTCAGAAGTGAACGTCTTTTTAAACCAATTAAATTATTTTGGGGGAAGTACACAAGTCTTTCTCTCCTTAGTAGAATGTTAAAGATTAGCAATTTTACTTCTTCAGAAGAATATTTAAACTATTATAATTATTGAAATCAGATTGGTTTTGGCAAAAGATAATTGAAATTATTTTTTTACCATTGGATCATTCATTCTGTAGCGTTTTGAAAGGACCCAAATTTAGGAATTAGTCCACAGCTGTGGTGGGATACTCATGTAGAAAGAAAGCCTTCAATGAAATAAAATAAATATTAAAAAAAAAAAAGAAAAAAAGGGAGTCAGGCTGTAGCGCAGCGGGTTAAGCGCAGGTGGCGCAAAGCACAAGGACCGGAATAAGGATCCCAGTTCGAACCCTGGCTCCCCACCTGCAGGGGAGCCACTTCACAGGCGGTGAAGCAGGTCTGCAGGTGTCTATCTTTCTCTCCTCCTCTCTGTCTTCCCCTCCTCTCTCCATTTCTCTCTGTCCTATCCAACAACGACAACAACAATAATAACTACAACAATAAAACAACAAGGGCAACAAAAGGGAATAAATAAATAAAATAAATATTAAAAAAAAAGGAAGCCTTCAATGATTTTATTTCTGCACATGCACACAAATAGCTATGGAGCTTGCACTGAGATTATTTTAACATACAATTTCAGTTGAGCTCCTCAAAAGAGAACAACTGATGTAACAACTCATGGTAAATAAATGATATAACTGCTTGATTCACATTATCATACTGAAATGAAGGAAACCCCGAGTGTGATTTATTTTGCCCTCTATTGTTACTCAACTAGGTAAGCAAGTTACTCAGCTTGTGTAGTTTCTTCTAGAATCAGGATTAACACTAACCATAACAAGATCTTCTTCATGTCAAAGTCCGTACAAGTACTGTGAGAGATCCTGTTCAAATGAGAAATTTGAATCTGAACTATTGTTCTCTACTTACTTTTTTTGGATTTAGTTGCTTAATTTTTATTAATTCTTCTAGCGTTTGCCCTTCTTCCGTAGCCAGTCAACAGCATCAGGTTGAGCCTGATGTAAAGTTTCGAGACCTCCTTTGAATCTGGAGAGGTGGCAGTCATTGACTATGTGGGTCATAGTCTGTCTGTAGCCGCAGGGGCAATTCGGGTCGTCTCTGGCTCCCCAGCGATGGAACATAGCGGTGCACCGGCCATGGCCTGTTCGATAGCGATTGAGGAGGGCCCAATCATAACGTGCTAGGTCAAAGCCGGGTTGACTCTTGCAGGGGTCTGTGATGAGGTGTTTGTTCTTACCTCAGCTGACTGCCAACTCTGTTTCCAAGAGACTGGAACAGAGAAGTTCAGTGTAGGCATAGGGGACCAGATTGGGTGACAAGACGTCAAGCATTGGACAGGGTGGGCGAAGATATCCACATATATTGGCAGGTCCGGTCGAGCGTAGACTTGGGAAATGAACTTAGATGATGCCGCATTCCGACAAATATCTGGCGGGGCGATGTTGCTAAGAACTGGCAGCCATGGAACCGGGGTGGAACAGATGGTTCCAGAAATTATCCTCATGGAGGAATATAATTTGGAATCGACCAAGTGGACATGGGGGCTACGGAACCATACTGGGGCACAGTATTCTGCAGTGGAATAGCATAATGCCAGAGATGATGATCGTAGTGTGGAAGCGCTTGCGCCCCATGAGGAGCTGGCCGGTCTTGCAATGATGTGATTCCTCGTGCCCACCTTTGCTGCAGTTTTTATGAGATGTTTGTGAAATGACAGAGTGCGATCGAGAGTAACGCCAAGATAGACTGACTGGGCTTCATGCCTGATTCTCGTACCACCAAGCTGCACATTAAGCTCACGCGAGGCCGAGGCATGGTGTAGATGGAAAACAGAGGATACTGTTTTTGCAGTGCTAGGGATTAGTCGCCATTTTTTACAGTAATCAGATATCAGAGACATGTCTTTCATGAGTGTTTCCTCGAGGATGTCGAACTTGGATGCCTGAGTTGCACAGCAGATGTCATCGGAGTAGATGAACTTCCTTGAAGAAGTTTCTGGGAGGTCATTGATGTAAATATTAAATAACGTAGGAGCCAGAACAGAGCCCTGGGGGAGGCCACTTGAGACAGGTCTCCATCTGCTAGACTTGTCACCCAGATGCACCCGGAATCTTCTGTTTTGGAGGAGAAACGATATAGTGTTGGTCACCCATGGAGGCAGGCATCTTGAGATCTTGACTAGGAGACCATGGTGCCAGACAGTGTCATAGGCTTCTGTGAGATCAACAAAGACAGCACCCATCTTTAAATTCTTCTGGAATCCATTTTCAATGTAAGTTGAGAGGGCCAGGGCTTGTTCGCAGGTAGATCCTCCTTGGCGGAAACCAGCTTGGGCGGGTGATAGGAATTTCTCTGTAAGATGAGAAATTCGTGACAGAAGCAGCCTCTCAAGGAGTTTGTAACACACGGAGAGGAGAGAAATTGGTCTATAGCTGGCGGCCAGTGTTGGGTCTTTCTTTGGTTTCAGAACCGCTATAATCTTCGCACGACGCCAAACTTTGGGCATAGACTCAGATTCCAAGATGTGGGACAGGAATGAAGCGAGCCACTTCTTTGCCGTGGGACGCAGGTTAAGAATGAGTTCTGGGGTGATGTTATCATAGCCAGCAGCTTTTCCTGGTTTAACCCTCTTAAAAGTGTCTTCCAGTTCAGACAGCGTAAAGGGAGAGAGTTTTGGAGATGGACAAGATAACCGGAAGTGGGATGACCACTCATGGGAAATTTCTTATTAATAAGAGAGGGATTTCTTATTAATTTCTTATTAATTTCTTATTAATAAGAGAGGGAATCAGAGCATCACTGTCAGAGATCAAACTCGGGATCTCTCTCTTTCAAATCCTATACTCTGCCTGCTGTGCCATTTCTCTGGTACCCCATCCTCAGTCTTAAATGTCATATTTCCAGTACGGGAACATTCATGTCAATGAAAATGAAAAGTTCACCTCAGTTTTTTATGACATGAGAAGCATTTTCTTTGCAAAGTATAAGTTCTAAGTTTTACTAAGAGTATATAAGTTCGAGTCAAGTGAAAAGTCATGTGTGGGGTAGGAGGATACATTAACAAATAAATTGATGATCCATATAACTTCCTTCTGGCTCAGTTTATTCCTCTAGCTTGATAGTGTGAGATTATAATAATCACCCCCCTCAACCCAATTATTTGATATCCAATAAATTGTCACATTATGGCAAGTTGTTCCTACCCACCAAAGTTCAGGACAGGTACCCTCTAAGATGCAGATGGACCATGGCTGGTATATTGATGAAGCTATTTAGTCAACTCTATTTTGAAAGAACTACGGAGTATACCACATGGAATTAAGTGAGCCCATTATATCTGTTAGCGAGCATAAATCAAACCACCATCCACTGCAAGGAAGCAAAAGATGTTTATTGACGAATTGCAATCCGGGCCGAGATGGAGACTGGCCGCAGTCTACCAAGCTTGACCCCGAACAGGGCTCAAACCACACAATTTATAGGAATTCAGAACACACTTGAGGAGGGGGTCCACTCCATCTTACAATCTATATCCAATTACATATTACAAAAAATGCGGAATCCAATCATTTTAAACCAAGCAAAAAGTGGGGTCCATACAAAGCGAAGCGCGGGCTAATTTCAAACCTTGCAAGACCAGACAACCAATAAGGCTTGACCAGGTATTAGGTCCTCACATCCCCCTACCATCATACCAGGCCATCTGGCGACCAGTATACCACTGGGGCTGTGCAGGGGTCCTGATAAGGCTGGCCCTCACACAGAACTTCTGCAAAACACCTGATGGCCTTCACTGATTAGTCTTGTTTCTCAACAGGAAAGGGCAAGGGGTTTTCACAAACAGGAATAAGAAGGGGAACTTATAGGGGAAAAAAAGGAACTTAACACTAAACACTCAAAAACTTAACATCTAAACTCAAAACTGAAAAAGGGGGGAAACTTAAAGTAAGCTTGAATGCAAGGGGATTTTAAAGTAACAGCTAGTTACTGCCTGTCACATTCCCCACTAGACTTGGCTGTAAATCAAATCTTTGATTTTTTTCTCACCTTTTCTTTTTTTTTCTGTGTCATAATCAATGTATCCCCCCGTCTCTATGTAGGTTTTGAGAAGCATAGTTTTACCAATTCTCTTCTGAGTCATAGATACCAGAGTCTTCTATAAGCAGGGACCCAGAGTGATAATCAAAAGCAAAGCAATCATGGGTCCAGCTATGGTGCTAATCAATGTCTTAACCTAAGTTGGCCAGCTGGCAAATAGGTTTGAAAACCAGCTGGTGAACCAGTTGTCCTCGCTTAACTTTTTTTATTTCTGGGCCCTGTCTTCTATTTTGGCTTTTACTTCACTCAAAGTTTTTTTTATTAGCCCAGAATGGTTTGCATAGAAGCAGCAGGCCTCATTGAGAGCCACACATAAGCCTCCCTGTTTCAGGAAAATCAAATCAAGTCCTCTACGGTTTTGGAGAACCATCTCAGCCAGGGAGGTTAGTGACCCCTCTAGGGCTTCAATGGAGCCTTCTAGTGTCATTAAATCTTTATTTACTGCTTGGTCCAGCTGCACTATAGTGGACTCTTTTGCTAACGCAGTGGCTCCAACAGCAAGTGACCCAACTATTGCAGCTCCTGCCAATAGGGGGACTAATACCGGGGCTCGCTTCTGCCTCCTTGGCCTGAGGTAGTGGCCCTCCTGCCTTTCTAGGTGCTCCCATCCTGCCCCACCGTGAGCATAGTATACATGGGGCAGGATGTGGACCATAACACAAAGGCTCTCCTTAGGTAACCCATAAGGGGATATGCAGGGAGCCATACCTGAAGTACAGGCCCACCAGGTCCCCTCTGGAGCCTTTAAAAGAACTGCCCATTCCTGGGTTTTGCTAACCCTAATGGTACTACCATTACCCTGTACTTGCAATTACCCTGAAAAGGAGAGAGGTACAGCTTATAGTTAATAGTGATAATGCATGTTCCTCTCCCCTGAATATCTTCTAGGGTATGTGGGGTTGTGTTCCCCACCTACACTCTGGGCCATTGGAATTTCCTGATGATAGGGTCAGCTTCTTAATGTTTCCCTTACTTGAGCCTATTTCTGCTATGGCTGCCACTCCTATGTAATAAGGGGGTTCAGGGTGTAGACACAACCAACAATCACGAGTTACATTTGGGGCAGAGTCATTTAAAAGGTTATACATCAGTTCTACTGACCTCACCAGCGTCTTCATTCTGGGATGTACTTCAGGTGGGATATTGGCGCTTTGTCCCACTATCCCAGTTGGCTCCGGGCTGCTCTGGTTTTCCCCAGCCTCTGCTACAGTCGGGGGTGATGAGGTGACCCAGGGGTCCTGACCCAAAAGAATTGGTCTCAAAGGTCCAATGGGGTTCTGGGACCAAGGCTGCACTTCCAACTGGATGGTGAAGAAAGTACTTGGGTTCTGCCCAGTGAAATCCACTAACATGCCCCATGTCTTACCCTTTGTCTATAAGTCAGCATCATACCAGGTTTTAACTTTTATGCTCAACAGGTTACAGTGGTGGATTCATGGTGCAGGCACCGAGCCCAGCAATAACCCTTGAGGAGGAAAAAAAAAAAGTAAGCTTGAATGCAAGGGGATTTTAAAGTAACAGCTAGTTACTGCCTGTCACAATATCATTCTGCTGTACCTAAGCATTATATATAGATGTAGATGTAGATGTAGATGTAGATGTAGATGTAGATGTAGATGTAGATATAGATAGATATAGATGATATATAATCTAAGGACTATGTCTTGAAGTGAGCCATCAGAAAGCTACTTAGGTCTAGAAAATACAATGCTGCAGAAGTAATGACAGTGCTTTGGTGCCTAGAGGGGAAATAGTACTATTTCAAAGAATATAAATTACCTGATTTTTCATTTATACATATATTAAAAATATATATATCCAGAAAAATATATATATATATGTTTCCAGAAATATATTGGGATTGTTTGCTTATGATTTTCTTTTTATTGTTTGGAAACCATTATGTCCTAAATATCCACTATTTAAAAAATATTTTGGGGGCTGGGTGGTGGCACACCTAGTTGAACTTAAGCACACATATTATATTGTGCAAGGACCCAGGTGCAAGCCCCCAGTCCCCACCTACAGGAGGAAAGCTTCACAAGTAGTGAAACAGTGATTCAGGTGTCTCTCTGTCTCTCTTCCCTATCCTTTTCCATATCTCTCTGTTTCTATTCAATAAGTACATAAAATATTAAAAAAAATATTTTGTCTTCACTTATACAAATTTTGGAACCCATTTGAGTGGAATAAAGACTCTTGGGAGTTGGGCTGTAGCGCAGCGGTTTAAGCGCAGGTGGCGCAAAGCACAAGGACCGGCATAAGGATCCCGGTTCAAACCCCAGCTCCCCACCAGCAGGGGAGTTGCTTCACAGGCAGGTCTGCAGGTGTCTTTCTTTCCTCTTCTCTGTCTTTCCATTTCTCTCTGTCCTATCCAACAATGACAACAACAGTAATAACTACAACAATAAAACAACAAGGGCAACAAAAGGGAATAAAATAAATATTTTAAAAAAAGACTCTTAAGAGCTACATTTTTAAAACTTTGAAAAAGAACACCTAACCTTTCTGTGTGAATTTACTAGATTTATTAATTAACAGCTTCTTCATTGAGTTTATTAAAGCTAATTAATAGCACATACCATTAACAAAATAAAACTCATTTATATTTGTACTAAAATATTATATGAAAATACTATAATATTATTATGCTACTAGCTCACCCCCATACTCAGCAAATGTGATTTCTGAAGTTCAATATGAATTTGCTGGAATATAGATTTGGATAGTATTTAACACATTGAAATTTTCAAAAGAAAATTTAAGCACTTTGAACCTAATGATTTCCAGACCATTTTAGTCACTATCACTTATGCTATAAGTAACTCAAACACAAAAGAACAAATAGACTCTTAAGGCTCTAAATTTCTTAGTTTTGTTGTGAAATAATTGATATTTCCTGTTACATACACTTTTACTTATGCATGTGTTGTAAATGATGTCCAATTAAAACTACTTATCAAGGCAAAAAATAAGGAGCTGAAGCAAGGCATTTATTCTTTTGCAAAATGGCGTGCCGCCAACAGTGGCTGTCAGGCAGCAGCATGCCCCCTTCACCCTTCTCCCATCTTCTATACCTAAAGCAGAACTGTTTCCTCCACCCCTGGGCTGGGCTTCAGAGCTCACAGTCTCCCTGTTGTCTAAATAAGGAAAGGAAGAAGAGAGTCTGAGGGTCTCTGCTGGAGGATTAGCAAGCACTGCAAGGAGCTGACCTAAAGAATACAAAACTACTGGCCACAGGTGGTCATAGATAACAATTTATAAAAAGAAGTTTTGTACTAAACAGTTGAATTTGTCTTCTTTTGAAGTGAAGACCTAACCATTTCTCACACATGTATGCTCTTTGCTTATAAAAGATACATTTCCTAAAATAACTCCCAAATTTGAGATATTCATTACCTCAAATATGACCTTTAAATTGCATCTTTTAAATTAGCTTGAGGATTTCTATGCAACTTACAAAGGTATTTTTTATTTTCATTCCTGTATCTTCCCTTTCTACATTTATTGTCTCCTATATGCACATATAGATGATACAAATAAGACAAACTGAATTGTACCACTATAGTACTTTCAATGATTATAAATCACCTGAGTTATTTTATTACCCTGGAACCTAAATTTTTGTTTCTGAAGAATAATCTTTGTGTGTGTGTGTGTGTGTGTGAATTTGTTTTTATTGTCATTAGGGAGAAGGATTGGGGGATACTGTTCATTTTAATCTTGAAACATTTTTTTAACCAAACTTTGCCATCGATGCTGTTTATTTTAAGCTATAACTGAAACATAACAATTCATTTGCTATCTTTGACTTTAAATATTTATTTATTTATTTATTTATATTATGATAGTGTAAAAGGCAGTAGCCTTGAAATTCCCTTTTTATGCAGTTGTTTGTTAAATGCTTTTAGTATGAGTTGCTTGTAGTATGAGGTGGAAAATTCCTTGCCCCCTTCCCCCTTGAATAAGCAGGACCTAATCAGTGAAGGCCACCCATTGTTCGAAGGACCCTGCCTGGGGACAAGCCTTATCAGGACCTAATCAGTGAAGGCCACCCATTGTCTTGTAAGTTGTTCGAAGGACCCTGCATGGGGACAAGCCTTATCAGGACCTTTGCACAGACTTTGTGGTGTGCTGTCTACCAGATGGGTGGTCATAGCTGATGGCAGGAGGATGTGGCGACCCTGCCTGGTTGAATTCTATTGGTTGTGTGATCTTACTATATTTGAAAATAGCCCACGCTTTGCTTTGTATGGACCCCGCTTTTTGCTAAGTTTGAAATGATTGGATTTTGTGTTTGCTATACCCTGTTATTGGATGTAGGTTGATAAGGTGATATGCTCCCCCTCCCTGAGTGTAGTCTGAATTCCTATAAATTGTGTGGCTTGAGCCCTGTTCGGGGTCGAGCTTGGTAGACTAACACCAGTCACCATCTCGGCCCGGATTGCAATTCGTCAATAAACATCTTTGCTTCCTTACAGTGGATGGTGGTTTGATTTATGCTCGCTAACAGATAGATACAGAGAGAAATAGTGGGGGGACAGAGAAAGAGATAGAGATAGACAGATATATATAGAGAGAGAGCTGCCTGCAGCTTGCTCCACTCCTCCTGAAGCTCTCCCCTCTTCATCTCCACCCCCTATCCCCTGCAGGTGGGGGACCAGAGCCTCAAAACAGGTCTTTGCTCTTGGTAACTTGTGCATTTCACTGATTGTACCACCACCATCCCCCAATCTCTGCCCCTTTTACAATGTCTCCATAACTGCCACCTCCCCATACACACACACTTTACTCATTAAGTCTCTGACAAAGAGGGTAAAGTTACACTTTCTCCCAGAATCACCAGAGACATTTTTGTGATGAAAGACTTCTAACACCTATATTCCACAGATGGAAACTACTATGTATGAAGATGAATGTCACACTGGCCAAGTACTACTTGGTCCTTCTCTACTCAGTCCTAGAATACTGGTGGAGATTTCTGAACTGGAGATAATAGTGGTGAAAGTAATGCCCTCTAATTCCGTAGTACTATAAAATCATGAATAAATATGTTAGAATTATCCCACTGATTTTTTCCCAATCAATTTTCAACTTGGTTTTATTTCACGGTCAACACCAAGAGGCATTTTATATGCATAAAATGTCCCTGAACTGAATTTATTGCTTCTGGGTCTCTCAATGGGTGCACAGCTCCTGTATCAGAATTTCAATGAGCTCACATCAAAGGTTAGATGGCTGGCAATTAGCAGTAACAATACAAAAATTGAGGCATTGCCTTTAATTCTTCCAGTAAATTGATTAATTACCATGGGACAGGGAGGGGAGTGGTGTTATTTCTTTCTTTGAGATGTTTCTCTTTACCCTAGGGCATATTAGTTGTTTAATAGACTTAGAAAACAAAGATGTGAGTGCAGAAACACAGGGGTGAAGGTAGATAGCATAATGGTTATGCAAAGAGACTCTCTTGCCTGAGGCTCCAAAGTCCCAAATTCAATCTCCTGCACCTGCACCACCATAAACCATAGTTGAGCAGTGCTCTGGTTAAAAAAAATGAATGAAAGGGGAGTGGATTGGTAGCTCAATGGGTAAAGCACACATGGAGCAAAGCGCAAGGACCAGCTTAAGGACCAGCATAACGAACCCTGTTCGAGCCCCCGGTTCGAGCCTCCGGTTAGAACCCCCAGTTCGAGCCCCCAGTTCGAGTCCCCGGTTCGAGCTCCCAGATCGAGACCCAGGTTCAAGCCCCCTGTTCGAGCAGCTGGCTCCCCACCTTCAGGGAAGTCGCTTCACAGGCAGTGAAGCAGGTCTACAGGTGTCTATCTCTCTCTCTCTCTGTCTTCCCCTTCCTCTCTCCATTTCTCTCTGTCCTGTCCAACAACGACAACAACAATAACACAACATAGGCAACAAAAGGGAATAAATAAATATTAAAAAATATATATAAAAATTGAATAAAAGGAAGGAAAGAGAAAGAAAAATAAAAACAAACTGCATGAAAATTACATGTGTTGTGATTATTTGATAGTTTTGATGAAAGCAGTAACTTGAACTCAACTATTTAGATAAGCTGGATAATCAGAGAGAGAGAGTGTGTGTGTATAGACAAAAGTGAGAACATATACAGTGGTTTTCAGCTACTCAATGATAAATGACGTACACTGAAATAAAAAGTGACCTGATGTACTTTGAAATAACAAAAGCAACCAGAGAAATATCAATAGTTCACCAGTGCAGGTATGTTTAAGACCTTGGTTCAATTCCTGACACCACATGGGAAGTGCTATAACATCTAAGGAAACTGTGGTGCCTTTCTTTCTCTTTCTATCAAAATAAAAAAGTGACCTGGGGTAATGAAACCACACATGCTAGAAGTCCCATTTCTAAAAATGAAAAACAAGAATGATTGAAACTTTATCTTAGGTGAAAAAGGAAATATTAGAATTTGCAAGCTGAGGTTCTGAGATGAATGTTACACCCCATAGAAACACACACATGTGAGAGGCAGTAACTCTAGAATAGTTATAAGTATAGTTGCTTTTTGAGTTTGAGTTTTAAGAATAGTTTAAATATAGTTGCTTTTTGCCCTCCTGCCCAGTGAGGTGGAAAATTCCTTGCCCTTTTCCCCACGACAGAACCTAAGAGGCCATCAATTATTTTGACAGACCTTGCAGCGAGCAGGACTCATCATGACCTCTGCAACAGAATACTGTTACCAGACAGTTAAAAATGGCCTGACAAATGATGACCTGATAGATTGCAAACAGATGGTCGGTGGTCCCAATAAAGAACAAAAAAATGTGGTGACCCCCACTTTGGCTGGGACCTATTGGTCTGGTGTGATGTCTAAAACTAGCCCATGCTTTGCTCTGAATAGATCAGGCTTTTGCTAAGTTTGAAATGATTGGATATAGGCTGGTAAGGTGATGTGTTCCCCCTCCCTGAGTGTAGTCTGAATTCCTATAAATTGTATGGTTTGAGCTTTGTTCAGGGTCGAGCTTGGTAGACTAACACCAGTCACCATCTCGGCCCGGATTGCAATTCGTGAATAAACATCTTTTGCTTCCTTGCAGTGGATGGTGGTTTGATTTCGCTCTTTAACAACACACACACACACACACACACACATACAATAAATAAATAGACTTTCATAAATGAAGAGGAAGTTCTTTGCTCTTTCTCTCACATAAAACATCTTATTTTTTTAAAAGTCATTTATTTAAATAAGGACATTTTTCCTTCTATTCATAATGTACAGATTATAATAGCAAGTGTGCTCTTGAGCAGAAGAGAAATAGACAGACTGTATCCCACTAGCTAACCCTAGTTTGCATTTACTTTTCTATGGTCTAGAAATTAGGAATATGCTTTATGTTAAAGAAAACTAAAAGAAATGTGTGACACAAACCTATATTAGCCATGAAACATAATGTATTTACTATTTGTTCTTTCAGAAATAAATTTTGCTTATTTTTTCAAGAATAAATTATTAATGACTAAGTATAAGAAACAAATTCAATAAAATTCCTATCAAAATCATTACAGATTTTCACAAAGAAATAGAATAAATAATCCTAAAATATACTTGGATCTAAAAAGATGTTAATTATTATAGTCCGAATAATCCTAAGAAAAGGAATGAAGTCCTTTAAATTTGAGTGATAAACCAAGTCACAGCTTATGTGGAAGCACAGTGATTAGGGCTTTGGATCTAAAAGGATGTGTTCCAGACTTTGACTCCAGGCATCATATGTGTTAGAGGGGTGTTCTGGTTCTTTTTCTTTCTTACCATTTCTCTTGTATAAATAAATATTTTTTAAAAGATACTACAAATCAATTGTAGTAAAAAAAAATTCATAGTATTTGAATGAAAAAAGACATACAAATTAATGAAAAAGAATTGAAAAGTCCAGAGATAAGCACATGTGAATAGTTCATTCATAAAAAAGGAGTTGGGTATAAATTTGAGTAGGGAATATCATTTCAACAAATAGTGTTGAGAAAACTGAACACAAACATACAAAAGAATGAAGCTAGAGTACCACCTTGCAATATATACAAACAATTTAAAATAAATTAAAAGCTTAAATATCAGACTTGAAAGCAGGATATATACAGGGAAAAACATAACTGTTAAAATCCCACCATCAACTTAGAGTTGTCTTAGGGCATTAAATACTAATAAATTGATGAGGTTTACAGTCAACAATATTTCTACACTTTTCCTATATTTGGGAGCTACTCTCTTTCAGCTTTCTAGCCCTTTTTCCAACTATGACATCATCTTCCCAGACAATAACTTGGGTCCACCTGCATATCAGATGTCAGGCTCAGGAAAATACTAATAAAGTCATGGGGCCTTTGGAATATACCTGAAATAGACCTACTAGCTATCTTCAAAACAGAGACCCCAAATCTCTATCTGCAATATTCCAGCCTTTACGTTCATGATTAGTCAACAATTTGTATGGCTTAATATGTTAACTCTTTTTTCAACTACCAGGTTCCAGATGCTACCATGATGCCAACCAGACTTCCCTGGGCAGGCGACCCCACCAATGTGTCCTGGAGCCCTGCTTCCCCAGAGCTCTGCCCCACTAGGGAAAAAGAGAGACAGGCTGGGAGTATGGATCGACCTCCCAACACTCATGTTCAGTAGGGAAGCAATTATAGAAGCCAGATCTTCCACCTTCTGCACCCTTTAATGACCCTGGGTTCATACTCCCAGAGGGTTAAAGAATAGGAAAGCTATCAGGGGAGGTGATGGGATATGGAGTTCTAGTGGTAGAAATTGCACCCCTCTTATCCTATGGTCTTGTCAGTGTTGCCATTTTATAAATAATTAAGAAAAAAAAAGAATAGGAAAGCTTTCAAGGGATATGGAGTTCGGGTGGTGGGAATTCTGTGGATATGTACCCCTCTTATCCGATGGTCTTGTCAATATTTTTTTTTAAAAAATTATAATATTTGTTCATTTATTGGCTAGAGACAGAAATCGAGAGGAAAGGAGGAGATAAAGAGGATGAGAGACAGAGAGACACCTGCAGCACTGCTTTGCCATTTGTGAAGCTTTCCCCCCTGCAGATGGGGACTGGGGGCTGGATCCTGTAACGTGCGCTCAATCAGGTGCGCCACCACCCGGTCCCTGTCAATACTTCCATATAATAAATAAATTTAAAAAATGTTAAAAATTATAAATAAAACCTTGGGAGTCGGGCGGTGGCCAGCAGGTTAAGCTCATGTGGTGCCAAGAGGAAATTTTTTTTATTATTATTTTAAAAGAAATATCTTTCAGGAGTTGGGTGGTAGTGCTTTGGGTTAAGTGCAGATGGCGCAAAGTGCAAGGACCGGCGTAAGGATCCTGGTTCGAGTCCCCAGCTTCCCACCTGCAGGGGAGTGGCTTCACAGGCAGTGAAGCAGGTCTGCAGGTGTCTTTCTCTCTCCCTCTATGTCTTCCCCTCCTCTCTCCATTTCTCTCTGTCCTATCCAACAACAACATCAATAACATAAGTTTCCCAGACCTTACAGAAACTCAGGTTTAATCTGAATTATAAGGAAGTGAATAAAGAGAGATGCTGATGTTGATGACTTGTAAATATGAATTCAATTGAGAAAAATTTTCATCAAATGGTTAATATTAATAACCTGGGAAGTAGCTTAAGCAGATAGAGAATAAAATTTATAAAAGATTAAAGAGATACAAGGGCATCAGTTTCCCATGCAGTTGTCACTGGGAAATATGCAGTGTGATCCTTTAAGAATGTTTAAAGGATTATTCAGCATTGACTCTTGTCAGCATACAACAAAGGAACCTGTAATTCTCAGTAAAGACCTATGAACTAAGGAATCCACAGAAACATGAATGTTGCTGATAATGTCAAATGCCCTCAGGTTATCTGCAGAAATCTTTCCAGTTCACCTTCAATACCATTTTCTCCATTCCTTGAATGTAGTATAGTTTCTTATTCACTGGTAAGACTTTCTGCTGCTCACATGTTCTTTGTGATCAACACTTAAAAATAAGTTTCAATGTCCACTAGAAATATAATGTTGGAAACAACAACCCAACACTCCCAAGATGACAATAGGCAAGAATGATATGATGAAGACAGGCACAAGTGGGTTATCTCTTTAAAATTGTCAAAAACATTCACTTTAAAACAGTTTTGAAATTTGAAATGAAGAAAGCAGATTCAGTTTGTGATTCTGATCTCACTAAATAGTACTTCCAAAGATTACAGTTTTCTTCTAAACTTTTTTCTATACTCATTTTCTACACTTTCTATATACTTATTTTAGATAGTTAAATAGCAATGTAAAAATAGATATACAAATTTTAGTATTTCAATAACATATGTACATAAATTGCAAAGTGTTAAAAGTAGTCACCACCATAATAGCAGTAACAAGTTAAATATTACTTAATTCGATATCATTTCTAAGATAATCCTAAAATAATGACTATTAACAAGTTAAAAAAAGTCTATGCCTGAGCATAGACCTGTACAATTGTTCAAAATTATAAAATTTCAAATAAGCTTAAAATACTATTTTCTGTCAGCATATTTTTGTGTTTATATTGTGTTCAGAAATAATTATTTTATTATAAATTATAATCATAATTGACATGCATTTCATATGCTGACGCATTTGTTATACTCAATTTTTAACATAGAATAAAATTTTTGTAAAATTTAAATTGTTAAGTGATCAAGACATAACAAAATAATTTACTAAAATAATTTTAAGAGCTCTCAGTAGAAAATATTCAAAATTATACAAGGTCTATTTATGGCTATATAATAGAATTTAAAACTATATTGTCTATAAAAATACACTTAATGGATCTTATAGTGTGATAAGGAAAGGCATAAATGTTTTCAGATTGGTATGAAAAATTATTTTCATAAATTTAAAATTAAAATAAATACAAATTATTAATATAAATGTTTAATAAAAAGTAATACTTGAGAGACTATTAAATCCATATCACTAGAACTATTATAAGAATTTTATATACATTTGTAATATACATATGTAACTTTCCAAAGAGTAAATTTATATAGAAAGTCAAATCTATCTCAGCAATATGAATTTCTGATTTAAAATAATTCTTAGGGGCCAGGCGGTGGTGCGCCTGGTTAAGTGCACGCATTTATTACAGTGCTCAAAGAGCAGGATTCAAGCCCCTGGTCCTCACCTGTGATTCCCAGGTAAGTTTCATGAGTGGTGAAGCAGTGCTGCAGGTCTTTCTCTGTCTCCCTAGTTCCCTTGCTACAGATACAGGCTAGGAACTATTGTACTGTGTAGATATGTTCATATCTTCATATAAGTTAGGGCTTATTATACACTCCAAAGTCAAAGTGTTTAATAGCCCTTTGTGATTAGACTTACACCTAATAAATTTGGAACAATCTAGTAGGATGGCCTAAAGAATGCACCATAAATTCTCTAATCTAATATGTATTATTTAGGACTAGACATCTTCTCCTATACTCTACTTCCCTCAGTCACTCTATCTACTCATTACTCAAAAGAAAAGATTTACTCTTCCATCTTTTAATCCCTTCTGACAAGGCATCAAAGTTATTGTCATCCCTTAACAATATTTAGAAGAAGAACCATATACAGTTATCCAAGAAATATGCTGGCAATGTATATATATATACAACTGTTGTGCCAATAACAACCTTTATTAGAATCATCAAAGAAGTAAATGCAGAAAAGACTCCACATCAACTTAGACTACACTAAAAACCTAAGTCTATTTCCTCCCTAACTCAAGGCCAGACTCTGTAAACCTAACAGTCATTCCTCATTTACTGTGATTAATCTGTCCCAGACTCTACCAGTATAAGTGAATTTCTACAAAGTAGGATTCTTTATAAATCGAATATTTTCATAGAACATAGCAAACCTGTTCACGACAGTCTCAATATTTTTTAAAACATTACTAGAGCCCTGTAGACATGAGATAATAGCCCTTTAGCTTAGTTTCCTTGTTGAAAAAGAATGGCTATTGCAGACATGTTCTTTTCATCTTTAAGGATGGAGTGAAAGGTAGACTCGTTCAAGTTGTAATGGTGGGCAACCTCCACGATTTTCTTGCCATTTTTTAACATATTCAAGAGTTTCATCTTTTTTTATGTGTTTTAGGCATCTTCCTCCAGCACTTACTTTCATTGTCAGAAGGCTTAGAAGACACAACACGGCTCAGAAGAATAACTCTAAACCTGTATGAATAGGTTATCAGAATCACATAGATTTGAGGCACCTGATAAGGAATACTGTTTACTCACACTTCTTCTTACAAATGCTCTTGAAATTAGAGAAGAACTCCTTTTTAAAAATAATTTATTCCATGGAAGAAGTAATTCTGACAAGAACCTTGGATAGTGCCACATACTTTGCACCACCACCACCAGCAGCAGCAGCAGCAGCAGCAGCAGCAGCAGCAGCAGCAGCAGCAGCAGCAGCAGCAACATCAACTGTCAGAAATCGCAAACTCAAGAGCAAAGATGCTTCCAATGTGTAGCAATGTAGAAACCTGTGTGAGAGAAACACTCTGATTGGCTTGGTTTCGCCACACCCAATTTCAAACACACATAGAGTGGCTGAGTGGATTTTCAGGGTTGCTCTAATACATAGGCCTACAGTCCACATGTACAGTAATTTTTATTTATTTTTTCCCTCCAGGTTATTGCTGGGGCTTGGTGCCTGCACTATGAATCCACTGCTCCTGGAGACTATTTTTTCCCCTTTTGTTGCCCTTGTTGTTTATCACTGTTGTTGTTACTGATGTCGTTTTTGTTGGACAGGACAGAGAGAAATCAAGAGAGGAGGGGAAGACAAAGAGGAGGAGAGAAAGACAGACACCTGCAGACCAGCTTCACCACCTGTGAAGCGACTCCCCTGCAGGTGGGGAGCCCAGTGCTCAAACTGGGATCCTTATGCCAGTCCTTAAGCTTTCAGGTGCATGTGCTTAACTAGCTGTGCTACCGCCAGACCCCCTTTCCTTCTCTTTTTATCTCACTGTTGCTCTCTTTAGAATTACTTTTTTTTTTTTTTGCCTCTAGGGTTATTGCTGGGGCTAGGTGCCCGCACTACAAATCCACTGCTACCATTTTGAGCGAACCCCCTGTAGGTGGGGAGCCAGGGGCTTGAACCAGGATCCTTAAGCTGGTCCTTGCTCTTTGCATCATGTGGACTTAACACACTGCACTGCTACCTGGCCCCCTGGTAATTTTAATTTTAATTGTAATACGGGGGTGTATAATTGACTCAGATAACTGAGCACCTGCTGTATCATTTTCACCATCTCAATCAACTTATAATGAATGTATTTGAAAAAACCGCTATAGAGTGAAGCTGCAAAAGTCAAAGCTTGAAGTGGTGAGGGACAAACTGTACTGGCTGGATACAACAAGTGACATTCAAGGTTTTAACAAAAGGGAGAATGTTTAACCTAGTCAAAGAGCCATGAAAACTGGAAAAGAGCCAGAGAATAGCTTGCTTAATGATGGTTATTTTGGCCAATACAGGCCACCTCATCACCTAGGTGTCCTAATCAGGAAGTCCTTCTTTTAACCTACAAGTACTGAGGGCCTAGACCTCTAACAGATCACTGTCTTTACCATCACTAGTCAGTTCCCTCAGGAATTTCAGCATGAGCCCTTTTGTGGGCCTCTCCAGAACCTTACCCTCACTATAAACCAGCAATGGTAATGGCTGCCCCACTCTGAAAGGAGGCTGGGTCATCCTACATTGCCACTGGAAGAAGACTGGTCCTGTGTTGAGTGCATCCTAGAAAGTATCCATTGCCCCTCAGACTGACAGGAACTCAGAGGTTTCACAGACTTCTGTGCCAAATATGAGCATACATGGGTCATTGGTTAAAACTTAATTGCATTCATATTTTTTTTTCAAGTTTGGGCACTACTATTTTCATAGTCAATAAGAAAGGAGAGCTTGGGCTGAAGTGAAGCCTAGTAGTTATCATCTTTCTCACTTTAAACCTGTATCTCACTACTAGATACATTAACAAAGTAGAGTAAAACAAAAATATTTAAAAAGACATCCCTTGGGCTGGGAGACAACTTAGTACCTAGCATCATTGTCTCTTTGTCTCTCTATCTCTGCTTATCTCTGTCTCTCTGTCTTTATTTTCTTTGTCTCTCTCTCTCTTTCTGTCAATATTCAAATATAATAATATAACAGATCCAAGGTTTAAAGCAAGATGACCTTGGGTATAGGAGCTATCTTAAAAATTCTGCCAAAGACTTTCATACCTGCAGCTTGGAGAACCCAGGGGTGAATCCCAGGCACTCCCTTCAGCCTGAGCTGAGCAGTGTGGTGGTGTTTTTCTCACGGGATCTGTGTCAGGAGGAGACAATGAAGAGGATATTCAGAGAAATATAGGAGCCATTTGGTCATCTCTGGTGTCCAGTAAGGTGCATTCTACTCCATGTCCACTAGGAGGCGACATAACACAGCTGTGTTCCTGTTGGGTGGGCCTGGCTCCCACTGGAGGGGCTGCCCCTTGGTCTTACCTATTGTTCATTTGGAGGAGGGTGTTTCCACTGTGTTGACATAATCTGTTCTTGAGTGCTTCCTGGCCAGGAGCTAGAGAGAAGCAGGAGACAGAGCATCAGCCTTGCGTGGCTGAAGCCCTGTGTGGCCTGGCCTTGGGGTGTGGGGGGAAGAGAGACAAGTCCTGTAGCTGTGCCTTTGCTCTCTGTGCCATGAGTCAGTTCCTTTCAGTCACCTACACTCTTCCAACCAGCTTCCTGGAAATGGAGATTTGAGGGGTCCCAGCCTTAGCAGAGGGTTAAGTAGATTTGGCCCAAAACACAAGGACAGGCACAGGGATCTGGGTTCCAGTTCCGAGCTCCCTACCTGCTCCCTACTTTGCACGCGGTGAAGCAGGTCTGCAGGTGTGTTGGGTAGTATGCCACCTCCCCCTGGCTTCTGCTTAACCATATGCCTATATAGGGATTTACTGATCCAAAGCTTTGGTCTATTTACATAAATCACTTTTACATAAAGCACTCCAGGGCATTGGTGATAGGATTCTCGCCTGTTCCGCCCCCTCCTTGTCACACTCTGATTTTCACCAGTCACTTTTCTCTCCACCCTCTCTATATCACATCCTGTTTCCACCCTACTTGGAGAGTATAAAATCAGCTGCTCTTCTGATTAAAGACACTTGGAAATTGCTTTCCGGCTCCGAGAGTTCCAGAGTGTATCTCCTGCGGAAGTTGGTGCAGCACGAGTTCCTGATCCCTCTCCCACACAGCAGCCTAGATCAGCTCCAGTTGAGTTCTCTCCAACCCAGAGAGCACTAGCTCGGGAAGAAGTACCCTCAGGCTATCCCGGCATCTGGCGCCCGGAACAGGGACACGTAAGCAGCAGATTTTCAAGAAGACATCTTAGATAAGTACACACCTTTTGGGTATCTGCAATATTGTGTTAAGGCACTGTGATTTTTTTCTTTCTTATTGTTTTCCTGAGATCTCTCCACCATGGAAAATCTTTTCCAAATCCTGCATTCTTTTTCCAGTATACAATTTTTATATATCTGGGACATTTTTCTCGGGGCTTCACCTTATATCCTGTTGATCATCATAGCAGCTTTTAAGGGATATATAGGGCAACCTCTCAAAAGGCTTAAGGACCTAGAGGCTGAGGTCCAAGAGATAAAGGAAGTAATCATAGAACTTAACCAGCACCTTAAAAACAAGAAGAAGCAAAGGCCTGTCTTGATCTTGACCCACCCTAATTCCTCTGCATCTTGCCCTGAGGCCCCTATTTTGGCATCTTGCCCTGAGGCCCCTATTTTGGCAGACACGTGTCCGAATTCTCCTTTGGACTCCACAGCCACTTCTTCGGCCACCCCCATTTTGGCAGACACGTGTCCGGAACCTCCTGCTGCCTCCACGGCTGCTTCTTCACCCACCCCTGTTTTGATAGACACATGTCCGAATTCTCCTGTAGCCTCCAAAACCACTTCTTCGGCCACTTGTCCAGAAGCTTCCACTTCGGTGACTCCTCCTACCGCTACACACTTATCAGAGCAAGTCCACACATTTCCGGTCAATGTTGCCCCCAATAGACAAAAACCTCAGGCCTGGTATCCATATTCCACCACAGACCTGAAGGAACTATGCCAGGCTATCAAAGATGCCGGGATAGCCTGAGGGTACTTCTTCCCGAGCTAGTGCTCTCTGGGTTGGAGAGAACTCAACTGGAGCTGATCTAGGCTGCTGTGTGGAAGAGGGATCAGGAACTCGTGCTGCACCAACTTCCGCAGGAGATACACTCTGGAACTCTCGGAGCCGGAAAGCAATTTCCAAGTGTCTTTAATCAGAAGAGCAGCTGATTTTATACTCTCCAAGTAGGGTGGAAACAGGATGTGATATAGAGAGGGTGGAGAGAAAAGTGACTGGTGAAAATCAGAGTGTGACAAGGAGGGGGCGGAACAGGCGAGAATCCTATCACTGAACCACCAATGCCCTGGAGTGCTTTATGTAAAAGTGATTTATGTAAATAGACCAAAGCTTTGGATCAGTAAATCCCTATATAGGCATATGGTTAAGCAGAAGCCAGGGGGAGGTGGCATACTACCCAACACAGGTGTCTTTCTTTCTCTCCTCCTTTCTGTCTTCCCCTCCTCTCTCTGCACTATCCAACAATTACAAGGGCAACAAAATGGGAAAAATGGCCTCCAGGAGCAGTGGATTATTAGTGCCAGCACTGAGCCCCAGCTATAACCCTGGAGGCATAAATAAATAATAAAATGAATGCCCTTATTTAGAGGACTACCACGTGTGGTGAGCACATTTAAAGATTATCTCCAGTGAATCACCTCTGTATATAAACTCTTTGTAAATGTGACTGTGATTTGTGACTTTCTTCATGCCAAAAGAATATGAGAAAGTTGATGTGATATGGCTTTCAGGATCATGTGTTATTTCATAACATTCCATCTTACCAAACTAGAGAATTCTCCTGTTAATTCTGAGAAGCAAATAGCTACATTTTAAATTACCTATAGTGGGTCACACAGCAATGAACTGTATATGACCTCTAGGACCTGAGGCTATTACCCAGATGGCAGTCAGTATTAAGAAAATGAGTATAGAAGCAAATATTGCACAAGTCATACTCCAAATGAGAACATAGTCACCTAACACTTTGGTTTCACCCTTGTCGAAACAATAGAGAACCAAGATAAACAATGCCTATAATCTTGAATATCTGAAGGAATGACATAGTAAATTATGTGTTCACTAAGTCAATAAGTTTGTGGTAATTTGTTATGCAACACTGAAAACTAATGCACCATGTGAGTGAATGAGACATGCCTTACAGGTATGAATGGTAGTTCTAGCAGTAAAAACAAATCAGTATTCAGAGTATATAGCTGTTCCAGTGATAATAGTATGTTCTCCCTTTCTATATAGGCAGAAATAGTCTTGTGCAATCAGAATGGTGCTATTATAGGGGCTCCATGTTGATTAGCTTCTGACAGGCTGAACACTCAATAGTGGTATGGTCATATTCCATTTGATGAATAGAAAACTATATTGCTGGGTTTAAGAGTAACCTCTAGCCTTAACACTGTGGGAATCTGCAATCCTACTGAGCAAGGACATAGGTAATTAAGGAAAGAGTCCTAACTGATAGTCTTAAGACAAATATTACTTTTAAAAAGTTATTTTATTACTTCTAGCTGTTTGTTTTTTTCAAGAATCCAGTAAGGACTAAACTTCTTATTTGGGGCCTTTCATGTCAGTTGGAGTCCCATTTATCTGAAGGTTTGACTAGAGCTAAAGGCTTGAAAGTGATTTATTCACATGACAGTCAAGTTGGAGTCCTTTATTTGATCTTCCAAGATGATATTATTTGGAGAAAACAGCATAAATTTTGTGAGATGAAGTCTGCTTGACTATAAAATGGGGCTAATAACATATATTTTGTCAAGGCTGAATTAAGTGCTTGTGATTATATGTCAAAGCACTTTGCAAATACTATACTCAATGAATGGACACTGTTAGGATATTATATATCTGATTATGGTAAGTGTTTTCTCTGGGTACTAAATACCATTCTAAAGACCAAATTTAAGGAAATTTTAGGATAAGCCTCTCACATAAGAACTATAGTTGTCTAAAAAAATTCTTTATTCCTCTCTTATCTCACATAGTTCTTCTAACCCCATCCACTTCCTACTCTAAAACAAACGATGTTCTAATATAAGAAACTCACTATAAAAACATGTTCATGTTTTTTGATAAGCTACTTCCCATCCTTCCCCAAAAATGAAGCAGGAACTTATACATAGCTTTTTGTTACAAGTGTAGATCTGTTATACCTAACTGACTATTAGTTAAATCCTTGATAGTCACATCTACCCTATATTGACTCACTGTCCTAGTCAAACTCATGTTTTTGTTGCCTTTTGTGCTGACCTACCTCTGTCCATTGATTCATGCTGCTACCTCTGCTTTCAAACCCTCTCTTCTTCATAGTGCTTGTAAAAAGTCAGTGCTGACTTCAAAGCTATATTAAATTTCACGTCTTTACTTAAAATATTCCTGACAGGTTTTTCTTTTCTTGGAGGTCTCATATTATGTTGTGTCTGCATCATTCTAAACATAGCCACCTATTAGTCTAGAAGCCCCCTGAAGTGGTAACTATATCTTAAATAATTTTCTCTACGGTGTCTAGCACAGCAAGTTCTATCTAATTCTTGCTCAGAAATTTATTTAAAGTATTAGAATTTACTTCAAGAATTAATTTACATCTTTACAGTAAAATGACATTCATAATCAGTGAAAATTCATAACAATACTAAATATTTATATTCCTGTGAAAAAATAAACACTGAAAGGGAAAGATTTCCTTTTCTCACTTTTTAGTCTCCCTGAACATTTTTTTGTCTGTGTGTGTTATAATTAAAAGCATCTATTTAGTTTACTGATACTATATAATTCCTAAGATATTTTAGGAGAATCATAGTAATTCTGAAAGGAATAAAGAGGATACAGTAAGGCACTCTCTTATTTATTTTTAGTTGATTTATTAATGATTGACAATGCCACAGAGGTACAACTCCACACAATTCTCACCATTAGAACCCCACATCCCATCCCATCCACTGGAAGCTTTCCTATCCTTTATCCCTCTGGTAGTATGGGCCCAGGATCATTACAGGGTACAGAAAGTAGGAGGTCTGGCTTCTGTAATTTCTTCTCTGCTGAACATGGGCATTGCCAGGCCAATCCATACTCCCAGCCTGTCTCTAACTTCCCTAGTGGGGCAGAGCTCTAGAGAAGTGGAATTCCAGGACATATTGGTGAGGTCATCTGTCCAGTGAAGTTAGGTTGGCCTCATGGTAGCATCTGCAACCTGGTGGCTGGAAAAGCATTGAGATATAAAGCAGAACAAACTGTTAAATATTACAGGCAAGAATATAGCAGATGAGATTTGTAGTCTCCAAAAAAAAAAAAAATACATCTATTTTATGTATATTTCAAGAGGCCCATGGCTTTACTAATGTTTTTGCCAACATGCCAACCAACATGCAGATGGGCTAAAGATATTTTTGGGGGAGATGGTGTCAGAGTTGGCAATAGGACTAGAAAGCTGAATCAGGGAAGAAAGTGGTTCCCAAATATGGGAAAAGTATATAAATACCATTAACTTTAAACTCCATCTATCTGATCTGGAGCCCATATTCAGCACAGGAGCCTGCGTAACCCCTGCATCCCTGTAGGTATGAGCTCACATTCTGTGGTTACAGCTAGGAGCATTCCAGGTGAACCCAATTCAGAACTTGTCTTCCTTGAGTATGTTGATCCAGCCTCCCTTCACAGAGTGGGACAGTCCCTACCATTGTTATTTCACCTTGAGGGTAAGGTCCTGTAGAGGCCCACAAAAGGGTCCATGATGTTGTTCCTGATGGAGATCATCAACCATGGTAGAGAGAGGAATCCCCTAGGGACTCTCTTATTTCTAAATTAGACTTTAATTAACTCACCCTAGGAGAATATATATATATATATGTATATGTATACACACACACACACATACCTGTTACCTCCTTGGTTTTCTCAAGGACAATATACTCCAGGAGAATACACATACTCTTTTTCTTATCATTTTGGTTGTTGTCTCCCCTCTTAATTTTCAAGAAAATGAAATCTCCCTGTATTCTTTAAAACAGTTCACTAGAAAACCACTTCTGTCTCCTAATCAGTATCACCTATTATATAGCAGTCATTTTTCATTTGGAGTAAAGTCACTTCCTAGAATGAACAATGAAGTAAAGCAAAATATTAGAACCTAAGAACCCTAGGGCTTTAAGAGTTCTTCTAATTTATTCCTCTGACTTCAGGTATGAATACACAATCCATCACAAGGGAGACTCTCTTATATATCAGGATTTTTAAAAATCCATCTCTTTTGTTAACCGATTTCAAACTTCATTGGCTGATATAGCATATATCACAATACTGTTTTCTAGTTGTTATGGTGATATTTTCGTTTATTTTGGTTTAGGTTATATTTTTTTCTTCTTTTCCTTGACAATTGTTTATTAAATTTAATACCTAACTTGTTATTATGTATTTATTCTCTATTTTAGTTTCTTGATACTCAAAAATACTTTTGTAACTTTAAATTATTTAATTAAAGCTTTTGAATTGTTTCTATACTGTGATCAACCTTCTTTTTTTCCCCTTTTGTTGCCCTTGTTTATCACTGTTATTATTATTGTTATTGCTGTTGTTGTTGGATAGGACAGAGAGAAAAAGAGAGAGGAGGGGAGACAAAGAGGGGGAGAGAACGACAGACACTTACAGACACGCTTCACAACTTGTGAGGTAGTCACCCACCCACCCCCCCTACTCCCCCCCCTCAGGTGGGGAACGGGAGCTGGAACCTGGATGCTTGCTCAGGTCCTTGGGCTTAAAAGCGCCAAAGGTACTTAAAAGAACCATGTGCGCTTAATCCGCTGCACTACCAGCCCCTGTGCTCAACCTTCTTTGGGTACTAATCAAATAGTGTAGCTGGCTCTAATATGTCAACGTGAATGTAGATGAATTTGCCGTTGTATTTTTCTCCTTGCCAGTAATTCCAATTTACTTGTATTCCTTTCATCTAATTTATTAATATCAGCAACATAAACTTGTCACTATGTTGTCAAAATTCAAGTTGGATTCTAATGTCATGGTCACAAGCAAATTAATTGTTCCTCTTCTGTATTCTTATTGGCTTTCATAATTATCTCCATTAAACTACATATGTTTTCTTTTTTAAACACATACTTATTTCTTATTCATCAAAATACAGTCAAGAATAGTAGGTGGTTAAATGCTTCAATTTGTTAAATGTTCACTTTGTCAAAAAAAAAAGATAAGTAAGAAAAGAAAGGAGTACAGAACTGGAAGTGGTTACAAAGATTAATTTAAGCACATTTTATAAGAAAAGTAAGACAATAAGAAACTAAAAGGAGTCGGGAGGTAGCTCAGCAGGTTAAGCGCAGGTGGCACAAAGCACAAGGACCTGCCTAAGGATCCAGGTTGGAGCGCCCTGATCCCTACCTGCAGGGGAGTTGCTTCAAAAACAGAGAAGCAGGTCTTCAGGAGTCTCTCTTTCTCTCCCCCTCTCTGTCTTCCCCTCCTCTCTTCATGTCTCTCTGTCCTATCCAACAACAACGACATCAATAACAACAATAATAACTACAACAATAAAAAAAAAAACGAAGGAAACTAAAACAGTATGTGTTTTTAATTAGAGGCTATTTTGGACATTTATGAATTTTAGGGGTGCTAATTATATATTCCTCCACTAATTTTATTTTATTTTTTAAACTTTTTTTTGAATATTTTTATTTATTTATCATTAGAGACAGAGAGAAACTGAGAGGGGAGGAGAGATAGAGAGGGCGAGAGACAGAGAGACACCTCCAGCTCTGCTTCACCTCTCATGAAGCTTTCCCCCTGCAGGTGGGGACCAGGGGCTCGAACCTGTGTCCTTGCGCACTGTGATGTGAGTGCTTAACCAGGTGCGCCACCTCCTGCCCCCTCCACTAATTTTATTTTTTAAAATGAACTTGGTATTTTTGCATGATTCTGTATCTGATGGATGAAAGGATTGCCTCACCATCTTTACATAGTTATATTCTATTTATCCCAGCCTCAAAACATGCCTACTGTTTAAAAATAAAAACATATAGCTCCAACATTCCTAAATCTTTCAGTCTCATTTCAAATATGTTCCAGTTTTTATTTATTCAGAGTTTTTAAAACCAGAGCCTTAGGGAGCCCTGAGTGCTTGTACATACATATGTATGACCTTATCAATGCTGAGGCAGAAATTCTGTGCATATAGAAAGCTTTGAGCCAGAGGTGATTTCTAGATCATTGTTGGAATTGATTTCCTTGGGCTGTTAAGGTGACTTTTGTGACCTTACCATTGTAGCATTAAAAAGGGCATATTTGCTCAATAACTGATCTAGTAGTACCTTTGTGTAAACACAATTCGAACTTCTATCTTCCTTGGCTAGATTGGTAACAGATATACTAAACCAGAGGGCAATCCCACATTTAGAGACCAACACTGTACCTACTGCTAACATTTCAGAAATAAAATATAATTAAATCTGCTCAAGATTGCTCGAGTGACTGGGAGCAACATCCAGTGATATGATAGGAAAGATGTACAAATTAATTTATATTACGGAAGCAAATATAGTTTGTACATTAAAGTATGTGCACAAAGTTATTCAATTTAACATAGTAGTGGCAAATTAATCAAAGTAGCTTAGATTTTCCCACACAGGGAACTGGTTAGATAAATGAAATACATCTCAGTGTATTTCTGTATGGCTACGGAAATGAATAAATCTATTCTTTATGTATTGGTATGAATTTTTCTCTAAGACATTTTTCTAGTGAAAAAATTAGAGACAGGAGAGTTTCTGTAGAATGCTACTACAGCTTTCTCCTACTACCTAGAAGTAGAACATTCCTATGAAATCCTGTGAAAACTGAAGTGGCAACTAGCAAAGAAACAAATACCATTAATTTACACACACACATACACACACACATCTGTTGAGCATTCCCAGAGTCAAGAAATAACCTACCAAATCATATAAAAATAAAAAAAAACATAAGACCTAAAATAACACTAACTTATAGCAAAGCAGAAATGCTCTGATAAATACATGGTCTGTATAAAGTAGTTTGGGAGGAAGGAGCTGGGCAGAGGTCATTCTTCTTTCCTCCTGGTGAGCATCACCTCCTGAATGACTGCTGAAGAAGAAATACTGAGTTCTATTTTTACTTCCCACATTTTGTCATAAAAGCAGAAATCCTCTTTCAGATTTTTCCCATTAGTACAAACAAGCATTAGTATGTATCTTTTGAAAAGTGAAGTGGTACAACTCAAGCTTTCTTCAAAAAGCAGAGAATAACTGCATTTATGTTAAAGAAGGAAGCACAAGCCCCCATAAAGGTGCATGCACACATGCACAGCCTCTCTCTCTCTCTCTCTCTCTCTCTCATACACACAGACACACACACACAGACACACACACACACACACAATCCTCCCTGCGTAGATATGTATAGAATATCTCTGGAAAAATCCACAGCAAGCAGGCTGGTAGGTACAGTTGATAAATAACTTATTTCCCTTTGTACTGCTTATGTTGCATTACTTATTTGTGGTAGATTATTTATTAAAAAATTTAAAATAAAGATCAATATTCCCAAGTATGGCTAATTTAAAGTTTAAAAATAAAAGTATTATATTTCCTTTATTGCTCTAATGCAGATACCGCTTCTTCCTTCTTTGTTATTTGCTTTTGAACATAGGCTCTAATATTTTTAAACTCTCTTCCTGAAATCCAAATCATTATTTATTTATTTATTTATTTATTTATTTTAAAAGGGAGACATTAACAAAACCATAGGGAAGGAGGGGTACAACTCCACACAATTCCCACCACCAGATCTCTATATCCCATCCCCTCCCCTGATAGCTTTCCCATTCTTTATACCTCTGGGAGTATGGACCCAAGGTCATTATGGGTTGCAGAAGGTGGGAGGTCTGGCTTTTGTAATTGCTTCCCCACTGAACATGGGCGTTAACTGGTCGGTCCATACTCCCAGTCTGCCTCTCTCTTTCCCTAGTAGGGTGAGTCTCTGGGGAAGCAGAGGTCCAGGACACACTGTTGGGGTCTTCAGTCCAGGGAAGCCTAGCTGGCATCCTGATGACATCTGGAAACTGGTGGCTGAAAAGAGAGTTAACACACAAAGCCAAACAAATTGTTGAACAATTGTGGATCTAAAGGCTGGAATAGTGCAGATGAAGTGTTGGGGGGTACTCACTGCAGACTATTGTGTATTTTTGCTTTCAGGTATATATTTTGCCCTAGTTTATGGATACATGTGAACATATGCTCTATCTCAGGAGACCGGGACTATATCTAGGTTTTGGGACTTTGTTAGGAAGTGAACCACCTGGAATGGAATTAGAGAATACTATGAAAGGAAAGGTCTCACCCGAGTAATGAAGCTGAAGGGTTGTCATTCCACACCTGAACTCTCTGGACACAGTCTGAAATGAAGCATGTTGGGGTGGCACTCGTTGCGTTGATTAGGTTGCGATCCGCAGGTGCAATATTATTAAATTTGAATTGAGAGAAGCATGCAGGAAAGCAAGGACAGCCAATTGTTTAAAAAAAAATAAAACAAAAACCCTCCAGGTAGTCTTTCCCAAGTGGAGTGAGGCTCTGATTGGTCAGATATATTGTCACTCCAATTGAGCTTGAAAAGAAAAAAAAAAGAGCAAAGGGAATCAGAAAGGAAAAGGATTGGAATCATATCCCTAGTGAGCCAGGAATCTTGGTAAAGAAAAAAGCTCAGTGGGGAGCCTGCTAGTAGCAGCTCTCTAGGCCCCTGGGGTCTGGTTATAGTGTGGGGGAGAGGGGTGAGCTTCATAAATAATAAAAAAAAATTCCTTTATTTTTTTCTCTGTTTTCTAACCCAAATTGAGCTATAGTCACCTTCTTGGTGTCACATTTGGGACCCCTTATTCACTGTCCTGCTGACGGCCAGGTATCCTACCCTTTCCAGCTATTGTTGTCAGAGCTCACGCCAGCAGCTGCCTCCAAGTCACCATATTGGCCTCATGGGCCTAAAATTCAAATCTTATACTATTAACATAACCAGGGGGATTAAACAGAGACATTGGAGTCTAACTTATGTGTCCTAAATGTTTCTCAATCAGGGAGAGTAGACCTTTTTTTCTTCAAATGATAGTCTTTATACCAGTAGTAGCAAGCACTGAGATAATTTCTTCTATCTTGCTATGTTAAAAAGGGTTTAATTTTTTTTTTACTTCTCATTCTTTTTCTATCTCAGAGAAGATTGTTTTTTTGTTTTTTTTTTTTACTCAAAGTGAACATACATCTGAAAACAGCTTTAGTGCATTTCTGTTGGAAGGAGGAAGAAGCTATTAACGAAGGTGCTTGAGTTGAGGCTGCTGTGCAAGTCCATTACCCCAGAAACAGATTAAGGCAAGTTTGCAGAAATGCATTCCCAGCATTATCATTCTTACCTGAGAGAACACTGCTCCTATTTAGCAGGAGACAGATGTTCTTACCTCATTTCTCTGACAAATGAAAGTGGAAGACAAATAAAAAATTCACCTCCTGAAAATATGCACTGAATCTTTAATTTTGAATCATATAGTTTAGATTTTTTTTCTCTTTTTTTTAAAATTTTTATTTAAGAAAGGATTAATGAACAAAACCATAAGGTAGGAGGGGTACAACTCCACACAATTCCCACCACCCAATCTCCATAACCTACCCTCTCCCCTGATAGCTTTCCCATTCTCTATCCCTCTGGGAGCATGGACCCAGGGTCATTGAGGGTTGCAGAAGGTAGAAGGTCTGGCTTCTGTAATTGCTTCCCCTCTGAACATGGGCATTGACTGGTCGGTCCATACTCCCAGTCTGCCTCTCTCTTTGCCTAGTAGGGTGTGTCTCTGGGAAAGCTGAGCTCCAGGACACATTGGTGGGGTCTTCAATCCAGGGAAGCCTGGCCAGTATCCTGGTGGCATCTGGAACCTGGTGATTGAAAAGAGAGTTAACATACAAAGCCAAACAAATTGTTGAGCAATCATGCATCCAAAGCTTGGAATAGTGGAGAGGAAGTGTTAGGGAGGTACTCACTGCAAACTCTAGTGTACTTCTGCTTTCAGGTATATATTTTGCAGTAGTTTATGGATACGTGTGAACATAAGTTCTCTCTCACAGAAACTGATGTATATCTAGGTTTTGGGACTTTGTTAGAAAGTGAACCACCTGAGATGAAATTAGATTGTACTATAAAAGGAAAGGTCTTACCCGAGTAATGAAGCTGAAGGGTTGTAATTCCACACATGAAGTCTCTGGAGACAGTCTGAGGTGAAGCATGTTGAGGTGGCAATCGTTGCGTTGGTTAGGTTGTGATCAGCAGATGCAATATTATTTGGTATGGATTGGGAGACTCATACGGGAAAGTGGGCCCTATCCAAGGGTTCCAGGACTGGGGGAAGTAGGGGCTCTATAGTGGAGATGTGAGGTCCATGCTGTCTTAGGGTTCAAAAAGAAAATCAATACTTAATGTTATCATCACATTATTTGGTAATTGGGTTAACTTTGAAAACTCCTTTTGTTAGCGTTTGTTGTACACTATCCAGTATCTTGTATATAGCTGTGCTATTGGATGCTTCTAATTTACTTGGTCTAGGCATTTGAGAGAGTCTGCATATCAAATACACAGCCTATATATTAAAAAGATTCAGTTTGTATTTTGAGAAACTTTGAGACATACAACTGATTTCCCCCTCTCATATTAATTAACTACTGATTTATACGTCTACATTTTGCTAGGAGTGTACATAAACACCATTCCCACCACCAAAAGACTGTAACCATTCCCTCCCACCCACTCCCACACCCCACTGGCCCAGGAAGCTGCATGTCTACCCTTCACCACAGGGTTTTTACTTTGATGCCCTACTTACAATTTGGTCAGGTCCTGCTTTTAGTTTCCCTTTCAGATCTTCTTACTCAACTTCTGTTGATGAGTGGGATCATCCCATACTCATCTTTATCTTTCTGACTTAGTCCACTTAACATAATTCCTTCTAGCTCTGTACAAGATGGTTCAGAGAAGGTGGATTCATTGTTCTTGATAGCTGCATAGTATTCCATTGTGTATATATACCACAGCTTTCTCAGCCACTCATCTGTTGTTGGGCACCTGGGTTGCTTCCAGGTTTTAGCTATTATGAATTTTGCTGCTGTGAACATAGGAGTACACCTCTTTTTGCTTGGGTGTTATGGAGTCCTTGGGGTATAAGCCCAGGAGAGGACTTACTGGATCATATGGAAGGTGCATGTCTAGCCTTCTGAGAGTTTTCCAGACGGCTCTCCAGAGAGACTGTACCAATTTACATTCCCACCAGCAATGTAAAAGGGTTCCTCTGTCCCCACATCCTCTCCAACATTTGTTGCTACTGTCCTTTTTGATGTATGCCATTCTTACAGGAGTGAGGTGGTATCTTAGTGTTGTCTTAATTTGCATTTCTCTGACAATCAGTGACCTAGAGCAGTTTTTCATATGTTTGTTAGCCTTTTGGATCTCCTCAGTGGTGAATGTTTTGTTCATATCCTCTGCCCATTTTTGGATGGGGTCATTTGCTTTTTTGGTGCTAAGTTTGCTGAGCTCTTTATATATTTTGGTGGTTAGTTTCTTGTCTGATGTAAGGCATGTGAAGATCTTCTCCCATTCTGTGAGGAGTCTCTCTGTTTGTTTAATAGTTTCTTTGGATGTGCAGAAGCTTTTCAATTTGATGTAGTCCCATTGGTTTGTTTCTGCTTTAGTCTTCCTTGCAATTGGGTTTGGTTCATCAAAGATGTCCTTGAGATGTAGGTGGGAAAGTGTTTTAACAATGTTTTCCTCTAAGTATTTGCTTGTTTCTGGTCTGACATCTAGGTCTCTGATCCATTTGAAGTTGATTTTTGTTTCTGGTGAGATAAAGTGGTTCAATTTCGTTCTTCTGCATGTTACAACCCAGTTTTCCCAGCACCATTTATTGAAAAGAGCCTCCTTTTTCCATTTAATCCTTTGGGCCCCCTTATCAAAGATTAGATGTCCATAGGTGTTGGGATTTATTTCTGGGCTTTCAATTCTGTTCCACTGGTCTGTATTTTTGTTCCAGTACCATGCTGTTTTGATGATGATGGCTTTATAATATATTTTAAGGTCTGGGAGTGTGATGCCTCCATTTCTGTTTCTTTTCATCAAGATGGTTTTGGCAATTCTAGGTGTTTTCAGGTTCTAGATAAATGATTGTAGTGTTTGTTCTATTCTCTTAAAGAAGCTTGGTGGAACTTTGATAGGTATTGCATTAAATTTGTATATGGCTCTGGGGAGAATATTCATTTTGATGATATTTATTCTTTCAATCCATGAGCATGGGATATCTTTCCATTTCTTGGTATCAGTTTCTATTTTCTTGAGTAGCAACTCATAGTTTTCAGCATACAAGTCTTTCACTTCTTTGGTCAACTTTATTCCTAGGTATTTGATTGATTTTGCTGAAACAGTAAATGGGAGTGATTTCTGGATGTCTTCTTCTTCAGATTTAGTGTTTGCATAAAGAAATGCCACTGATTTTTGTACATTGATTTTGTAGCCTGATACATTGCTATATTGCCTAATAACTTCCAGTAATTTTCTGCTGGATTCTTTAGGTCTTTCTATGTATACTATCATATCATCTGCAAATAGTGAGAGTTTGACTTCTTCCCTTCCAATCTGTATTCCTTTGATTCCTTTCTCTTGCCTGATTGCTATGGCAAGAACTTACAATACTATGTTGAAGAGTAATGGTGACAGTGGACAGCCCTGTCTAGTCCCCGATCTGAGGCAAAATGCTTTCATCTTCTGTCCGTTGAGTATGATGTTGGCTGTAGGTTTGCTATATATAGACTCCACTATCTTGAGGAACTTCCCATCTATTCCCATTTTTTTGTAGAGTTTTGAGCATGAATGGGTGTTGGATTTTGTCAAAGGCTTTCTCTGCATCTATTGAGATAATCATGTGGTTTTTGGCTTTGCTTTTATTGATGTGGTGAATGACATTGATTGACTTATGGATGTTGAACCAGCCTTGCGTTCCTGGGATGAATCCCACTTGGTGGTGATGAACAATCTTTTTGATATGTTGCTGTATCCGGTTGTCCAAGATCTTGCTTAATATTTTGGCATCTATGTTCATCAGAGATATTGGTCTGTAGTTTTCCTTTTTTGTCCTGTCTCTATCAGCTTTTGGTATCAGGGTGATGTTGCCTTCATAGAAGGTGGAAGGGAGTATTCCTGTTTCTTCAATCTTATGGAATAGCTTAAGAAGTATGGGTATTAACTGTTTCCTGAAAGTTTTGTAGAATTCGTTTGTGAAGCCATCTGGTCCAGGACTTTTGTTGTTGGGTAGATTCTTAATAACGGTTTCAATTTCTTTGTCTGTGATTGGTGCATTTAGATTTTGTAGTTCTTCTTGGTTCGGTTTTGGAAGTGCATAGCTTTCTAGGAATTGTTCCATTCCTTCCAGATTCTCTAGTTTGGTGGCATATAGTTCTTTATAGAAGTTTCGCAGGATTCTCTGGATTTCTGTGGTGTCAGTTGTGATATCTCCTGCATCGTTTACAATTCTATTAATTTGAGTCTTCTCTCTTTTTTGTTTGGTGAGTCTGTCTAGGGGTTTGTCAATTTTGTTTAATCTTTCAAAAGGCCAACATTTGGCTTCATTGATCTTTTGTATGGTTCTTTTATTTTCGATGTTGTTTATTTCTGCTCTAACTTTAGTGATTTCTGTCCTTCTGGTTGGCTGAGGGTTCCTTTCTTCCTCTTCCTCTAAGTCCTTGAGGTGTGCAGTAAGGTTGTTCATTTGAGCTTCTTCTTAGTGTTTAATATGTGATTGTATGGCTATAAGTTTCCCTCTCAGTACTGCTTTTGCTGTGTCCCAAATATTTTGATAGGCTGTGTCTTCCCAGGAACATTTGAATTTCCTGCTTGAGTGAGTCTCTGACCCAGTTGTTCTTAAAGAGCATGTTGTTTAGTTTCCAAATTCTGTGTCTTTTAATAATTTTCTGTTTGTTGTTAAATGTTAGTTTTACTCCACTGTGGTCTGAGAAGATACTTGGGATGATTTCAATGCTCTTGAATTTATTGATGCTGTCTTTGTGGCCTAACATGTGGTCTATCCTTGAGTATGTGTTATGTGGATTTGAAAAGAAGGTGTATTCCAGTTTTTTGGGGTGGAGGAGTCTGAAAATGTCCAAGACGTCTAGTCTGTCGATCTCTTCATTTAATTCTCTTGTATCTTTATTGGTTCTCTGCTTTGTTGATCTGTCTAAGTGTGAGAGTGGGGTATTGAAGTTCCCACTATTGTTGTATTTCTATTGATGTATTTTTGAAATTCTTTCAATAGATGCTTAATGTATTTAGATGGTCCCTCGTTGGGTGCATAGATGTTAATAATTGTTAAGTCTTCTTGGCTGATTGATCCTCTAATCATTATGTAATGTCCTTGCCTATCTTTTATTACTTTATTTAATTTAAAGTCTATCGTGTCTGAGATTAGAATGGCTGTTCCTGCCCTTTTTTGTGGTCCATTAGCCTGTATGATAGTTTTCCATCCTTTCACTTTAAGTCTGTGTTTATCTTGTTGTGACAGATGGGATTCTTGCAAGCAGCATATGGTTTGGTTATGTTTTCTGATCCATCCCCCCACCCTTTTCCTTTTGATGGGTGAGTTTAAGCCATTGACATTTATTGATATTATGGATTTAATGTATTGTAATGCCATTGTTTAAAAAAAATGTGTTTGCTCTGATATATTGCAAGTATATAGTGATGTCTTGTTTATAAGAGGTCTTTTAGAACCTCTTTCAGGGCCGGTTTGGTGATGGTTGCCTCCTTTAACTGTTGTTTATCTAAGAATGTTTTGATCCCTCCATCTAGTTTGAATGAAAGTCTATCAGGATATATTATCCTTGGTTGAAACCCTTTTTCATTCAGGGCTTGATAGATATCTTGCCACTCCCTTCTGGCTTTTAGAGTTTGAGTGGAGAAGTCTGAAGATAATCTTATGGGTTTTCCCCTGTATGTGACTTTTTGTTTCTCTCTTGCAGCATAAGGATCCTTTCTTTATCCTTACTTCTTCTCATTGTGACTATGATGTGTCTTGGTGTCTTCAGGTCTGGGATGATTCTGTTTGGTACTCTCTGGGCCTCTTGAATCTTGATGTCCTTTCTGTTATTCAGGTCTGAGAAGTTTTCTTCTATTTTTTCCTCTAGAATGTTTGCTTCTCCTTCCTTTCTTTCCTCCTCTGGCAGGCCAATTATACGAATTTTACTTCTTTTGAGATCATCCCATATCTCTCTGTTGTTGTTTTCAATGTCTCTAAATCTCTTTTTAAGCTCTTTCACCACTTTCTTTGCTTTCTCTAAGTCATCCTCTGTCTGACTAATTCTGTTTTCTGCTTCTGTTAGTCTGCTTTCCCTTGCCTCAGCTTCTTTCTTCATTACAGCTATTTCAGCTTTCAGTTCTCTAATTGCCTCAAGATAATCAGTATTTTCCTTGGGGGTCTCAACTGTTGTTTCCCTAATACTGCCATTCCTTTCCTCCAATGTTGTTTTCATTTCTGTGATTAATAAGTTTATTATTGCTTGCATACTTTTCTTATCTATGGTTACTTCTGGCTGATTTGTAGTTTCTTCTGGGCTCTTGTCTTCATTCATTGGGGTAGCAGTTTTATTTGTTTTTCATCTACCCATTTTTTATTTATGTGTTTCTTTTTTTTATGCTCTGTTGTTACTCAGTTGTTGTGTCTTGAGTACAAGTAACACTGTACTAAATACCTTTATGACAAATGCACTCACCAACCTCAGGAATTACAGTAGCAACTGAAGTAAGTATTGAAGTAGTTTAATCGTTACCAGTTAGCCAAACAATTTCTCCAGTCCATGAAAAAACAGTAACCAAATCCCAGTGAAGAAAGAGAAAAGAAATAAAGGATAGCAAGAATAGACAGTTATGCAAATCTACTATCCACTGTATATTCTAGGGGTAACAAGAGGGAAAAGGGAAGTAGAGTAGAGATACACACATAGAGAGTCCACTCTGAGTCAGATTTCTTTCCCAAAATAATTCACAAATTCAGACAGTCAAAGAAGAAGGATGAAGTGTATGACAAGATTAAAAACAGAGAGAGAGAGTGAGAGACAAGAGAGAGAAAAGGGAGAAGTTAAGAAAAAGAGCTGTAATTAAAGAGCAGTGAAAGGAAATTCCCAAATGTGTATCAGTGAATTCAAAAAAGCACCCTCTTTGGTGGTGTGGGGGATCCTGCTAGGAGCTGGTCCCCAGGGACTGCTTATGGGGGAGGTGAGCAGGTATGCTTGAAAATTAAAAGGAAGAAAAAAAATTTTTCCCCCTTTTTTTCCTTCTCTAATTCTTAACCCAAATTAAGTTATAGTCACCTCCTTGGTTGTTCCTCTAGGACCCCTTATTGGCTGGCCTGCTAAAGGCAGAAAATCCTACCGTTTCCAGAAGATGTGGTCGGAGCTCAGCCACTAGCATCTTCTCAGTCCACCATCTTCCGGGAAACCCCCCTTCCAGATTTTTTTAAAGGATTTCTCAAAAATGAAAACTGCTCCAAGTCCTTTTGATCTAATGAGAGCTGTACTCTAGAAGTCCTCGGATCCGCCCTCAGGGTCGCGGTGGTCCCCGGAGACTCCCAAGAGAAAGCCCCGAGCTACAGTGCTCCCTCCCGGTCCTCTGCCAGCCGCCCAGCAGCGCTCTGCAACTGGTGGAGGAGCCGCCTTCCCGGGCTGACGACAGTGCCCGGCACACTCGCCTTGCCCACCACCACCTGGGAAGTCTGGAGCAGCCCGCCCGCTAGTCCGTGCCACCTTTACTCTAATTCTTAACCCACATTAAGTTATAGTTACCTCCTTGGTGTCACCATTAGGACCCCTTATTGACTGGCCTACTAAAGGCAGAAAATTCTACCGTTTCCAGAAGATGTGATCAGAGCTCAAGCCACTAGCAGCTTCTCAGTCTGCCATCTTCTGGGAACCCCCCCAGATTTGTTTTTTTATTCCCATTCCACCACCTCTGCTACCTTCCTTGAGATTCTTAGTGTCACCTGCTTAGGACCATAATTCTGAATTACACAGTTTAAGTTTATTCTCAGAAAGAGTGGAACTGGGTGGTGAAAGAAAGAAGGAAGACTAAGCCTTTATTACTTGTGAAGCAATTAACATAAACTTTAAGTACTCATCTCACAGTTTTTGCTTGGGAATAGAGCATAACTAGTTCAGAATAAATTCTAACTAGTATGAGGATGATCAAAATAAGAAATTATTCAACATCTGCACTAATTCTCTCTACTTCCTCTTCTTTTCCTTTCATCATTTACTACTACCACAGTGTACCAAAGGGCAAAAGAAAGTTCAATTGTGCCCTAGACAATGCTTAAATATAGCTCAAGTTGAACTTTGTCTTATTCCCAGAAGACATATTGTTCTCTGGAAGTACATTTCTTATAGAGGTGTCAGAAATGGCCTCCATTTAATATATTGAGAAGAAAAACACAAGTCAAGATTAGAAAGAATATTTGTCAAGCTTAATCAGAAAACTACAGCATGACAGGTCCCCCTATAGACTCCAACCTAGACACACTACAGCTCCAGTTTCAGATATGAAGAGAGTGCTTTGTCATAAAAAAAGACTATTATGATATGAGATAGAGTGTGGCAGGTTTTCCTTGTCTACAAAATGGTCATTGTCAGATATGGCCACATATGCATTTCATATACCTGGAACTTTTCTCTGGAAATTTAGATTGGTTAGTATTGAGGACAGTCAGGGAATTATAACTTTGTAGTATTCTGCTATGTAACCTGAGTTGAATCTGCAGATGTCCTACCTATTTGAGGACACTCAGTAGTTGGGACCAACTTGATGCTGTTTTCCCACTTAAGAGGTCTAGTTAGAAAAATCTTGATAAATTGTAAGTAGGGCACCAAAGTAAAAACCCTGTGGTGAGGGGTAGACATGCAGCTTCCTGGGACAGTGGGGGGTGGGAGTGGGTGGGAGGGATGGGTCACAGACTTTTGGTGGTGGGAATGGTGTTTATGTACACTCCTAGTAAAATGTAGTCATATAAGTCACTAGTTAATTAATACGAGAGGGGGAAGATTAATTGTATGTCTCGAAGTTTTTCAAAACACAAACTGAATCTTTTCAATATATAGGTTGTGTAACTGATATGCAGACTCTCTCAAAAGCCTAGACCAAGTAGATCAGAAGCAACCAATAGCACAGCTATATACAAGATAGTGGGTACTGTACAGCAAACCCTAACAAAAGGACTTTTCAAAGTTAATCCAATTACTAAATAATGTAATGGTAACATTAACTATCGATTTTTGAACCCTAAGACAGCAGGAACCTCACATCTCCACTAGAGAGCCTCTACTTCCCCCAGTCCTGGAACCCTTGGATAGGGCCCACTTTCCCATATGCCTTTCCCAATCCATATCAAATAATATTGCATCTGCCGATCACAACTTAACCAACGCAACGATTGCCACCTCAGCATGCTTCACTTCAGACTATGTCCAGAGACTTCACGTGTGGAGTGACAGCCCTTCAGCTTCATTGCTCGGGTGAGACCTTTCCTTTCATGGTATACTCTGGTTCCATCTCAGGTGGTTCACTTTCTAGCAAAGTCCCAAAACCTAGATTTACACCAGTTTCTCTGAGAGAGAGCATATGTTCACACGTATCCATAAACTACTGCAAAATATCTACCTGAAAGCAGAAGTACACTAGAGTTTGCAGTGAGTACCCCCCTCACACTTCCTCTCCACTATTCCAAGCTTTGGGTCCATGATTGCTCAACAATTTGTTTGGCTTTGTATGTTAACTCTCTTTTCAGCCACCAGGTTCCAGATGTCATCAGGATGCCGGCCAGGCTTCCCTGGACTGAAGACCCCACCAATATGTCCTGGAGCTCCGCTTCCCCCAAAACCCACCCTACTAGGGAAAGAGAGAGGCAGACTGGGAGTATGGACCAACCAGTCAACGCCCATGTTCAGCGGGGAAGCAATTACAGAAGCCAGACCTTCTACCTTCTGCAACCCACAATGACCCTGGGTCCATGATCCCAGAGGGATAGAGAATGGGAAATCTATCAGGGGAGGTGTGGGATATGGAGATTAGGTGGTGGGAATTGTGTGGAATTGTACCTCTCCTACCCTATGGTTTTGTTAATTAATCCTTTCTTAAATAAAATAAATAAATTAATTAAAAAAAGAAAAATCTTGATAACTGGTGATTCTTTGTACTGTTTATTACTTTTCTGAATGTAGTTCAGTCTCCAGTGGCAATGCTGAGGATAGGTATCTTCATTTTATAAATGAGGCAATGGAAGATTTAAGAGATTTGTCTAGTGTCAGTTGAACATTAAGTTAGAAGCAGGCCAAGAATTCAAACAAAGTCTATGAAACCACTATGGTTTTCATAATATCATTGCAACTTTTCCAGATGTATGGTCTAATGTGAGCAGTCTTGTTGTTGGCAACCATTTTGTTTCTTAAGACCAAAAGAAGAAGATGTAATACAGGCTATAGCTAAAAAGTCAAGACCCATAGTTTTCAGATGAGAAAACTAAAGCACAAGTTCCATACCCAGAAGAAAAATAACCAGCAGGGTTGAAAGGTGGTACATAGAAGTTAAGTGCACATGGTACCATGCATAAGAACCCAGGTTCAAGGCCCTAGTTTCCACCTGCAAGAGGGAAATTTCACATGTGGTAAAGTTGTGTTGCAGGTGTTTCTCTTTCTTTGTCACTCTATCTTTCAATTTCTTTTCAATTTTTCTGTTTCTATGCAATAAATAAATAAGTAAATGTAAGCAACATAGGAAATATAGGTAAAAGAGAACAAAAACAGAGAAAGGTGTGTGAGAAATGAATTTTTCCTGCTTGGGGTTTCAAGGCAAGTCAAAGTAATTACTGCACTGAAAGCTGCTGTGTATTTGGAAGATTGCCCACTGCACTGAGAAATGAACCATGATAAGGAGTAGTCAGACAAATCACTAAGGTCACCTTGTGGGGTTTCCAAGTGTGCCAACCAGTCTGCCTGTTTCTATGTTTGTGTGATCATGCACTGGAGTCAAGTTGTGGGGATACCCAAGCATTTGGCAAAGCAAAGAACAAAATGGTCTCTTTGGAAAATGTTACCACAATTATATAACTAGCCTGTTTCTTACCTGGAAGTAAATCAGGTATCACAACCCTGTAAATTACAATGATCACTCATGATACAGAAACATGTAGGGCAGGGTTCTTCCTCTCCCATTCCACTAATTTCTCTAAACCCCTAGCATAGTTAGAGATTAGCACAACTCTCATAAAACAGAAACAAACTTCAAATCCATGTCAGAACCTGATGGAAAGAATGATTTACAAACTGCTAGCAGGGCACTGGCATAAACAAGATAATGCACATTAATTCCCAGAAAGTCAGTTAGCATTCACTTATTCTGAGCAGGACCTCACCTTGATACTTAAGGATCTGAACAGAGTACAACCTGTAACTTAAAGGAAAATGCCATCTCTACCACTGAAATTGGCAAGTCTCTGGGGCTCAAGCAACACTCTTCCTAATAAAGCACACAAAGGGACAAAATCCATCTCAACATAACCCTTGCATTTTAGAACTGATGTCTTTTTTGCCTTTGAGCTCACAAAAACTTTGATGGCTCTCACCTTTGATCTAAATTTCTAAGGGATCTAAGTATTATGCTGCATTCCTGAGGCATCTTTTTCTTCAAGACCTCAGAAAGTTTAAAAGGGCTCAGAATGCAGAACTGCAGACATTTCTTTGGATATTACTTCAATTGCTAATTCAAAGAAGAGGGTTTATTTGTAATCGCTGTGCTCATTAGTAATATTTCTGCTTTCTGGGGATACTTTTCTTGAATTTTGGGGACTGATCATCCATTTCCTCTCAAGGTTTTATCAGTCTAGGGTAGAGAGTTAAGTACTTTAAGAAGATGCACTGCCCTCTAGTGTCCCTTGGAATAGAGCTTTCCAGCTTTACTGTACAGGTGTGAGTCACATGGGTTTTTACAAGCAGTTTCAGTAGTAGGTCTGAAATGGAAACTGATTCTACATGCCTCATAGGCTCCCAGTTGATGTTGCTGCTGCTGCTGGTGGTGGTGGTGGTGGTGGTGGTGGTGGTGGTGGTGCAAAGTATGTGGTTCTTGTCAGAATTACTTTTTCCATGGAATAAATTATTTTTAAAAAGGAGTTCTTCTCTAATTTCAAGAGCATTTGTAAGAGGAAGTGTGAGTAAACAGTATTCCTTATTAGGTGCCTCAAATCTATGTGATTCTCATACAGGTTTAGAGGAATTCTTCTTAAACTAACCTTTTAATGGTAGCAAAGAATGGGTGATGAAGAGGTGGGGGAAAGTGTGCGTGAGGGTGGGGGTTGAGACAAAGACAATTGTCCTTGGCTTTGTTTGCTTGTTCATTTGTTGTTTACTTTGCAAAGTCCATAGTTGTTCACACTAGATTTATTTGAAGGAGATGGTCCAAACTCCTGTGGCTTTGTTGGCCCTTGCTTCTGCTAGACTATTAATTGATGAAGAAAATACTGCTTAATTTTTTTCTTCCCTCGGAGGTTGCAGGATCAGTTGACTTGGTTATTGGTAAAGAGGAAAATAGATAATTCACTTGGCACACAAAAAATGACATTTGGTTGCTAAAAACAAATTTGATTTTTTTGAGAACTAAAACAGTTTTTTTTTTTTCATGGAGTCTTTCTCTAGTGTACTCAACAGGCATTATCTAGACAACCCTTTGCTTTGTTGCCCTATTTTCTAGGTTCTCCTTCCAAACACACACACACACACACACACACACACACACACACACACACACACCAATTTTCATGAAAATTTGGAATATTCTAATTCCATCTGCCCATATCAAAAATTATCTATTTGCCCCCCAAGGGTTCTAAATCAATAATAACAGAATAACAAATAATGATAACTACCACTATTTAGATCTTCATTCTATTCCTTTGAGATAGCTAATATTATTCTCATTTTATGGCTGAGGACACTGAGGCATAGAATAAATAAGAAATTTGTTCAAGATCACATATATAATAAGCAGGGAAACACTGTTTTATAGGCATCAGAGTCCATAATTTGAAAAATTCTACATAATACATGCTCATACTCTTTTAATCACTTTACCTAGGAAAAATAAACAAAAAAGAAAAGGCCTTATTATCTTCTTTATCTTTTACAATGGATGGACCATTAAAACCAGAGCCAAAATAATTATCAACCAAATAAATTAATTTCTTTTCCAGGAGAATGTTTTCAAACATTCCCCTGAGGTGAAAGAAAAATATTTATATTCTGTCTCTGTTCATGGGGTTTATGCAGTGAAGTTCGTTACTGTAGAATAGTCTGGATCATTCTAAGGAAGCAAAATAAATAAGTAAAGGAAGAAAAACAAAGACATTGTATCCATGTTAAAATATACTGGTAATTATTTAGTTCATATTTGTTTGTTTATTTTAATGAGATAAAAAGGGAGAATGTGACAGAGACTGGCTTATGCTGGTGTTGAGCAGCTCATTCTGGGACCATTACCCTGAAAGTTATGCTGTCAATGAGTTAACTCCCTGATTGTATGTGGCCTCTTCTTACCTCCTTATATTTAAATAAATTCTGCCTTTTATTTTGGAATTTAGGTCTTATTGCCTTTGTGATATGATACTTCACTTACCGATCCCATTCCTTAATTTCTTTACTTTATTAACAGCTGTGGCCAGCCAGTATTATCAAAATCTTTCTGCATGCTAATTGGATTATTGTATGATGTGCTTAACATATACTATTCTGATTTCTTCCACTTGATTCTAAATATTTTTGGTTTAAATCTTCATTCCTAGTATATGTAATAATTTTTTACTCTTTACATATAATTAGCCATGGATGTAGTACTGTAGTGCCAGGGCTCAAACATAGAGTATATACGTGGCAAGGTGCACACCTTTCCTAATGAGCTATCTCTCTGGTCCTTAAGTTAATATTTGTAATATAGGCCCCTAAGCAGCTACTTTCCCCTCATTAAGATGTGATAAGGAACAAACAAGTTGATTTATGTGCATGCAATTTGACAAAGTTAGAATGATAGATATAATAATTTTTGACATTTTTTCCTGCCACTGATGCTAGTACTGACATATGATAGATACTCATTAGCTGAGTATATTTGAAGAAAAAATGAGCAAATGATAATACATTAAATTGTACATTCAAAAATCAAGTCAGTTTTCCTGAAACTCTTAATTTTTAACTGTCTTAATTTTTTAAACTGAGTCTGAGTAAAACTGGAAAAATACATTATGGGAAGAATATTCACATGGATTACTTGATTTAATCCTAGATTAGTAAACACATTTTATACCTATTTTGCATTTAAAAAATGAATGTAGAAATAGAAGACGAAGAATCACAACATACAAATAACAGAGTCAAGTTGTCTAACATATAGACAATATCTTCAACTATTATGTACTGCTACACAATTGATTAAAAATGTAACTTTAATGGATGTTAATGTTTATAAAACAAAATTAAAATTAGAAAGAACTAAGAAGTAAGACAGTTCAAAAAGAGATTAAGAGATACTGACAAACAACAGAGACATATAGGATGATTTCAAAAGTAGTAGTATATGCATTATTGGCTTATCAGAGGAAGAAGTGTGTGGGGGGGTATTCTACAGAACATAATAGATGAGAACTTCAAGAAGCTCAAGAAGCTTAGAAGGTCCCAAACAGAATTAACTCAGATTTAAAAGACACCAAGACATATCATATTTAGAATGAAAAGGAATAAGGATTAAGAAAGAATCTTGAATGCTGCAAGAGAAAAAACAAAGAGTCACCTACAGAGGAATACTCGTAAAATTAGCAGCAGATGAAATGAAATGAATACAATTACCAAAAAAAGTTGAACAGTAAACACAAAGCAGTACTTGGACTGGGTCTGGTGTATTACACCAAAATAAAGAACTTTGGGGTAGTGGGGGAAAGTTCAGGTCTTGGAACATGACGGCAGAGGAGGACCTAGAGAGGGACTGAATTGTGTGGAAAACTGAGAAATGTGAACAGGGGTAGATGGCTTAATATTTATGCAAAGATACTCTTGTTTCTGAGGCTCCAAGGTCTCAGGTTCATGGTGAATTCACCTCCTTTACCCCAACTTGGATGGAGTGTGAAGATATCATGTTAAGTGAGATAAGTCAGAAACAAAAGAATGAATATGGGATGATCTCATAGGCAGAAACTGAAAAACAAGAAGAGAAAATTCTAAGCAGGAATTGTACTGGAGTCGGTGTATTGTACCAGAGTAAAAGACTCTGGGGTAGGGAGTAGGGTTCAGGTCCTGAAACTTGATGGCAGAGGAGGACCTAGTGAGGGTTGTATTGTTATGTTGGAAATGTTATACATGTACAAACTTTTGTATTTTACTGTTGACTGTAAACTATTATTCCCTCAATAAGGAAATTAAAAAATAAAAGCTCAATCTTGTTATTTTTTTCTAACCTATAGTTCTAAACTACAGTTCTAAAATATTTTCTCATATATTTGTTATATTCTAGAATCTATAACTTCATATCACATTATTTTTGTACAGGGACATTTCAAAAGTCCTGTTGGTCAGGATGTCCCTCAGAACAATTTTCTTTGAATATCTAGGGATGAAATGTCAAAAGCAACACACACACACACACACACACACACACACACACACACACGATTATTTGTGATTTTCACAGGGCCAGTTAGATTGCACACTCATTAGCACAATAAAATTTCATGCATGTGGTACTGAAGGTCCCAGGTGCAGTCTTCAGAAACATTGTCTGACAAAAAATTATTTGCATGATTACAAATGTAGCTTATTTTGAAGCCTTCTGCTCTCAACAATTTAACCACTTTAGACACTCCTTTGTTCATATTATCCCCCACTGTTTAGAGTATTCAGTTCTCATCTTTTACACTCTATATTATGTACACTTGAAATTCTAGCTGTAACTCCCTTTTAGAATTCATCAACCTCTAATTTAAATCATAAAAACATTGCAGTTTAAAGATAATACTAAGCCAACATAAATGTGATTGTGGCAAAATATGCAATTTTTCATCTTTCTACTCAGAAATGATACATGTAACTTTCATGAATACTAATTTCACTGAAGTAAATTAGATTTCCATGTTTCACTTCAAATATACTATCATAGAAACCAGCATAGTTTTACTATCCCTGAGAACAAGGAGAATACTTAGATAACCCATTTCAAGACTTACTTAAAATATGTCAGGGCCAGGTGGTAGCGCACCTGGCTGAGTGCACATGTTACAATGTGTAAGGCCCCGGATTCTAGCCTCTAGTCCCCACCTGCAGGGGGAAAGCTTCACAAGTGGTGAAGCAGGGCTTCAGGTTTCTCTCTGTCTCTTTCTCTATCTCCCCCTTCCCTCTCAATTTCTGGCCATATTTATAAGATATTCTGAGAACTCCAAATAGTATAAATATAAAAATAAACACATCACTAAACCCAATATTAAAAGAAACACCTGAAAGGGAACCAGGGAGAAAAATACATTGCATTTATATAAATATCAGTACTACTGCAGGAATCTCATTAGAAACTATTTAAGTGGGAGTCAGGCGGTAGCGCAGTGGGTTAAGTGCAGGTGGTGCAAAGCACAAGGACAGGCTTAAGGACCCCTGTTCAAGACCCTGGCTCCCCACCTTCAGGGGAGTCTCTTCACAGGTGGTAAAGCAGGTCTTTCTCTCCCCCTCTCTGTATTCCCCTCCTCTCTTCATTTCTCTCAGTCCTATCCAACATCATTGACATCAATAACAACAACAAAAATAACTACAACAACAATAAAACACAGCAAGGGCAACAAAAGGGAATAAATACATAAATAAATAAATATTAAAAAAGAAACTAAGTTAAAAACATTTTAAGGTGAAGTAGAAACATTCTTATTAAATAAAATTATGTCTACCCCCAGAATCTACATCCAGCAAACACATTTTTAAGGAAAGAGACGAACCTGATACTTTGATGAGTGGTACTATTTATTAGTAATGGAATCTCTGTCGTCTTCAGTATGTGTCTTATGACATTGTTCTTGAAGTTTCTAATCACTCACAAGGTAATAAATGGAAAGTGATGTTGCAGGGAGTTTGACTGAGCTAGACCTTAAAAATTATATACATTACTCATGCTCATAAATCATCAGCTTACTTCACTAATTACTCTCACTGATCAAACACATGTCTACAGGGAAACTGAGAAAAGTAGTTTGTGTGGCACAAAACAATTGACAACATGAATTGTGTCTAATATCCACCACCCTGTCCTACATACCTTAGATATCTTTTGGAAGATTTCAGTCGCATTTCTTTGTCAGATACAATAATCTTTTCTCAATTATTAACTTGCCTAAGCTCTCAGAAACATTATGTATTCGACCATATAATTCCTTTTGTTTCTCCTTTGCATTTCCTCGATAGCTGTGTTCTTTATCTTCTGTCTTTTTCTGGATAGCTTCTCATCACCCAAAACAGAAAACCCTTCCATTTTCCTTATTCTTATTTGTTTGTTTGTTAAATGTTTGTTTTTGGCACCTACTCTCTTTTGTCTTGTCTTTTTTTTTTCCTATTAGAAGTAACAATTTAGATTAAAAAAACATCATTATTACTATGTACAAGACATTCATTATATATTTAAAACTGTGGCCTTCACTGTTTTCTAAATTTCTGTTATAGTGTTGTTTTTGTTTGTTTTGCCTCCAGGGTTATTGCTGCCGCTAAGTGCTTGCAGGGCACTATGAAACAACCACTTCTGGTGGACATTTTTCCTCTTTTGTTTTTCTTTTATATCTTATTTGATAGAACAAGAGAAATTGAGAAGGGTAGGGGGGAGAGAAAGACACCTGCAGATCCCCTTCTATGCTGCAGGTGGGGAGCTGAGGCTCCAATCAGGATCTTTCTGTGGGTCCTTCTGCATAGTACCATGTGTTCATAATGGGATGTGCTATTGCCCATCCCACCAATGTGTTTGTTTGTTTATTTGTTTTTCAACTATACATACCCAAAGGCTTGAAGTCATATGTAATTATTATCTATCATCACTCTAATTAAAATAACAACAACAAATCTAGTACTTTTCCTTTCCCAATGCCTTTTTGGGTGGGAGCAGAGAAGATAAACCCAGACCAGATCTTTTCTAGGCCTGCAGCATTTTTATATTTAATGTTATTGTTGTTTTTTGTTTTGTTGGTGTTATTGTTTGTTTCTGTTTTAACCAGAGCATTGCTCAGCTCTGGTTTATGGTGGTGCAGGGGATTGAACCTGTGACTATGGAGCCCCCCGGCATGAGAGTTTCTTTGCATAACCATTATGCTATCTACCCCCGCCTCACTATTTTCTTTTTTTTTTTCATCGTTGTTGTTAATGGTGTCATCTTTGTTGGATAGAATAGAGAGGACAGAGAGAAATGGAGAGAGGAGGGAAAGACATAGAGGGGGAGAGAAAGATAGACACCTGAAGACCTGCTTCACCACCTGTGAAGCAATGCCCCTGCAGGTGGGGCTCAAACAGGTATTCTTACACGGGTCCTTGCCCTTTACACCAAGTGCGCTTAACCCGCTGAGCTACCACCCAACTCCCTATTTTCTAATTTTGTTTCTTTGCCTTCAACATTTTTATCCTCAAAGAAAAATAATTTTCAAATCTTGAATCACTATTCATTCTTCTCTTTAAAGGCTCAAAACAACAACTTATAATTAATCAAATACCATATTTTTAATACCTCGACCCTAAGAACTCTGTAAGCACTCCTTATAGCACTCTAAATCATACTATGTAACTATACATATTCTTCTTTATGTTGTAAGCTTTTCTACACTAAACCTGCCTCTTTCACTGGACTAAAAGCCTTTTAATGACATAAATATTTTTGAAATGTATCTCTTTATGACCAAATGGCTTATATTTTATTCATTTAGTCAATAAATGAGTGTTAAGCACTTAACTTTATGTTAGACACCGTACTATGCTACTATGATAGGAAAACACAATGTAGAGCAAAACAAATGGCTTCTGCTTTCATTTAGCCTTAATAAGAGTAAACACTCGGGTAATGACTAAACGTAGTGGAAAATTTACTACTGTTGTGAGTTCTTGGAAAAAAAGATTTATGATAGCATAGGAGAATGTGAAAGAAATCTTTTCACTGTCTTATTAGCAAGGGCTTCTCCATGGTCAAATCACTTGAACTTAAGTATGGGAAGAATTTACTAGTGCAGACTGGAGGAAATGAAGGAGCATATTCCACACACAAGATTGATACATGTAAAGGCCTTGTAGCCAGACGTACATTATTACTTCAAGGAAATAAGAGATGATTGGTTGAGTGGGAAGTAGCTCCTTTGGAAGACTATATAGAGAGTTCTTTAAACTAAAAAAAAAAGTTCTTTAAAAAAATAATAAAAATGCAATTAACTTATGATCCAGCAATACCACTCTTGGGCAATACCACTCTTGGGCATTTAGCCAAGGATACTCAAACACCAATTTGAAGGCACATATTCACGATAGCCAATGAGTGGAAGAGGTTTAAATGCCTACTGACAGATGATTGGGTAAAGAAATTATGGGGTATTATTCCATAAAATACTAATTCTGCAATCAAAAAATGGATCTCATATCCTCTGGGACAAAGTGGATGCAGTTGGAGGTTATCATGTTTAGTGAAATAAAAAAAATGAAAGATAACTACTGTATGATTTCATTCATATGTGGAATCTAGAGAACTGATACACATGAACTTGTAAAAAATAAAATAAAGAAATAAATGACACACTGCAGCTAAGACTGTGAAAACTATGGTAGTTATCACTGGAAGGTGAGAAGGTGGGTACACAGAACTTTGGTGGGTGCATCAAAGAACTATACTCTTACATTCTTGTAACCCATTATTAATTACAAATAAAACTAAAATAAATTTGAAAGAAAGTGGTTGCACAGCCCTCACTTATATTGGTGTAAGAAATTGAACCTGGGAAGCCAAAATTTCAAGCATTAATATCTTCTGCTGGGAGCCCGGCGGTGGCGCAGCAGGTTAAACGCACGTGCAGCAAAGCGCAAGGACCCGCATAAGGATCCCGGTTTGAACCCCAGCTTCACACCTGCAGGGGAGTCACTTCACAGGCGGTGAAGAAGGTCTGCAGGTGTCTGTCTTTCTCTCCCCCCTCTGTCTTTCCCTAGGTAGGGGCTTAGAGTATTATGTGTAAAACTGAGAAATGTTACACATGTGGAAACTACTATATTTTACTGTTGACTTGAAAGTATTAATCCTCTAATAAAGGGAAAATAGAATCATATTTTGTTAGGATGATGAAATTGGGATATGGTAAAAAAGAATTTGATAACAAGCCAAGATAGAAATAAAAGGCCATTGGAAAGCAATGACGGAATGCTTTGAAGAAGAGAGGATACTATCAATCACCAAGCAGCCATAGGATAAAGAGACTGATACTGACAGATATTTATAGGAAGAATCTGTAAAAAAATTATTGCAAGGTCTTTAATCTAATGTAATGAGAAATTATAATGAGACATAACTTGAAGCACTGTCATTCTTGTTAAGTCAATCCTGGAGTATGGCAGTCCAACAACTAAGTCATGAGAAGCCGTAGTGTATTTGTTAATATAAATGATAATATTTAGACTGAATATGAGCATATGCTATATACTTTGTCAATAAAAATAGTTCATACTTTAAAAATAAAGATGATAAAGTAAAAAAGATTTATTCTTCCTCTGGCACAAAACCATATCTCATTTAAGTGGCGATTTATGACCTTGACATTTTCTTTGCTTTTTTCTTTTTTTACTTCCAAAGTCATTGCTATGATTTGGTGCTGGCACTAAAAATCTACCATTCCTGGCAGCCATTTTTTCCACTTTTTTCGAAAGGACAGAGAGAAATTGAGCGAGGAAAGAGAGAGAGAGAGAGACATACAGACAGCCCCCTGCAGTTGGGGAGCTGGAGCTTGAACCCAGATCCTTGAGCCAGTCCTTGCACATAGTAATCTGTGCTTAACTGAATGTGCAACTGCCAGGTTCACTAGATACTTTTTCATTTCCTGAAAACGTATAAATTTGAAATTTTAACTTTGATTGATTGAAAATTTCACTGCTGGGGAGGGGAACATAGCATGATAGTTATACAAACAGACTCTCATGCCTGAGGCTCCAAAGTCCCAGGTTCAATTCCCCATACCACCATAAGCCAGAGCTAAGAAGTGCTCTGGTGTTTCTCTCTGTGTCTCTCTCTGTCTGCATCTCTTTCAAAAATAAAGTAAATAAAATATTTTTTTAAAAAGTTAAGAAAATTTCACTGCCCAAACACTCCCAAATGAGATTCTCTTGGGAAAATAAGTAAATAAAGCTAAAGCAAATAAATCATTTACTAGTGAATATTAAAGTTATTTTACATTCCTTTTTCTCACTGAATGTCAATATATTGTCAATCTGGTAAACTTACTGGTTCACATAGATTCAGTGGCCAGTCACCTAACTCAAGTTGGACGTGCTAAGATCAACCCAGTCTGGAAAAGAGAAATTTCCCATGAGTGGTCATCCCACTTCCGGTTATCTTGTCCATCTCCAAAACTCTCTCCCTTTACACTGTCTGAACTGGAAGACACTTTGAAGAGGGTTAAACCAGGAATAGTTGCTGGCTATGATAACATCACCCCAGAACTCATTCTTAACCTGCGTCCCATGGCAAAGAAGTAGCTCGCTTCATTCCTGTCCCACATCTTGGAATCTGAGTCTATGCCCAAAGTTTGGCGTCGTGCGAAGATTATAGTGGTTTTGAAACCAAAGAAAGACCCAACACTGGCCACCAGCTATAGACCAATTTCTCTCCTCTCCGTGTGTTACAAACTCCTTGAGAGGCTGCTTCTGTCATGAATTTCTCATCTTACAGAGAAATTCCTATCACCCGCCCAAGCTGGTATCCGCCCAGGAAGATCTACCTGAGAACAAGTCCTGGCCCTCTCAACTTACATTGAAAATGGATTCCAGGAGAATTTAAAGATGGGTGCTGTCTTTGTTGATCTCACAGCAGCCTATGACAAGGTCTGGCACCGTGGTCTCCTAGTCAAGATCTCAAGATGCCTGCCTCCATGGGTGGCCAACACTATATCGTTTCTTCTCCAAAACAGAAGATTCCGGGTGCATCTGGGTGACAAGTCTAGCAGATGGAGACTTGTCTCAAGTGGCCTCCCCCAGGGCTCTGTTCTGGCTCCTACGCTATTTAATATTTACATCAATGACCTCCCAGAAACTTTTTCAAGGAAGTTCATCTACGCCGATGACATCTGCTGTGCAACTCAGGCATCCAAGTTCAACGTCCTCGAGGAAACACTCACGAAAGACATGTCTCTGATATCTGATTACTGTAAAAAATGGCGACTAATCCCTAGCACTGCAAAAACGGTATCATCTGTTTTCCATCTACACCATGCCTCGGCCTCACATGAGCTTAATGTGCAGCTTGGCGATACAAGAATCCGGCATGAAGCCCAGCCAGTCTATCTTGGCGTTACTCTCGATCGCACTCTGTCACTTCACAAACATCTCATAAAAACTGCAGCAAAGGTGGGCGCGAGGAATAACATCATTGCAAGACTGGCCAGCTCCTCATGGGGCATGAGCGCTTCCACACTACGATCATCATCTCTGGCATTATGCTATTCCACTGCAGAATACTGTGCCCCAGTATGGTTCCGTAGCCCCCATGTCCACTTGGTCGATTCCAAATTATATTCCTCCATGAGGATAATTTCTGGAACCATCTGTTCCACCCGGTTCCATGGCTGCCAGTTCTTAGCAACATCGCCCCGCCAGATATTTGTCGGGATGCGGCATCATCTAAGTTCATTTCCCACGTCTACGCTCGACCGGACGTGCCAATATACGGGGATATCTTCGCCCACCCTGTCCAACGCTTGACGTCTCGTCACCCAATCTGGTCCCTTACGCCTACACTGAACTTCTCTGTTCCAGTCTCTTGGAAACAGAGTTGGCAGTCAGCTGAGATAAAGAACAAACACCTCATCACAGACCCCTGCAAGTGTCAACCCGGCTTTGACCTAGCATGTTATGATTGGGCCTTCCTCAATAGCTATCGAACAGGCCATGGCCGGTGCGCCGCTATGTTCCATCTCTGGGGAGCCAGAGATGACCCGAACTGCCCCTGTGGCTACAGACAGACTATGACCCACATAGTCAACGACTACCACTTCTCCAGATTCAAAGGAGGTCTCGAAACTTTACATCAGGCTCAACCTGACGCTGTTGACTGGCTACGGAAGAAGGGCAAATGCTAGAAGAAGAACTGAATGTCAATATACTGTCAATCTGGTAAACTTACTGGTTCACATAGATTCCACAGAGAGAGCATTTATAATGTTTTCACTGGGTCTTTGATCCTCAAGGAGTTTGAAATCACAATGCACTTCACTTTTAAAAGCAGAGGTAAAGGCCACATTTTTAATAGTACCCAAAGGTCCTGAGAATTAGCCAGCTCCAGAAATACACTTGTGTGCTCTCTAAATGAAAATTAAAACACAAATCAGAGTTGTAGAAGAAAACATTAGTGCCCTATGGCAGCTGAGGCATATGTATGCTGTTCACAGTTCCTACAAGTCCAGGGCCCTGAAAGAATACAAAAGCTACATTTCAGCATAAGTCATTATACAGGTAAAAGGTTAGATGGTCACTTTCCTGGAGAGTTAATACCACCATCCTTTAAGGTTTCTTTATCTAATATCTCCCTCACTCCCTACTCAGAGAGATTTAGGAATCTTTATATTAGGACTCAGAAAACTAAAATCTCCACCCTTTCTTCTTTAGCTTCCTAGCATGGCAACCTTGTTGAAAGGAGGAGTTGTCTAAGTTATCAAAATGCCAATTATACACCAAAGACTGTGTTTGTGTTAGGACTGAATGTGATTGGATTTTAATGCAGATTTAAAAAACACAAGTTTATGCAAATAATTTGAATTCCAAAACTGACTAGAGAAAGAACCAAGAATACACTTACCCTTGAAACACAACACAGAAACATGCTATATAATACATATTTTAATAAAACTTCATCAAAGTATAATGTTTCTATTAGTAACTTCCAATGTCTTCTCCAATCACAAATATACCTGTTTTTTATCCTAAGACTCAATATTTATTTATCTGTCCATTTAGTTAATGTATACTGGAACCAACTACTGATAAAAAATATAAATTCTGTAAGAAAAATTGAAGGTGAATAAAAATCCAGCTTTTTAATGAAAGAACATAGGTATAGCATAGATGTTTAACTTTTGAAGGGGAAATAGTCTGAGTTTATTTATTACTTTATAATTATAATTAATTTTTTGTGTAATTATTTTAAGTTATTTTAAAGTCTATTAGTGATTTGATGGTGATTTTTAAAAATCACAAGATGACAGGGTTATATTTTCACACCATTTCCACCACCAGAGTTCTGTGTCTCCATTTCCTCTATTGGAAACTGTGGTAGTTTTCCCAATGTCACAGATACAGAGTAACTATTATTTCTGTGTGTATACATAGCCCATTTTTCCTATGGTCCTGCCTTCTCTTCCTTCCTAAGTTACACTTACACCTATTACTACTTCTGAGTTCCTTTCCTTTTTTTCCTCTTCATTTTTGGGGTCCTGATGGAATTGGAGCTCAGAGCCCTCTGGTTATCTTCCTCTATCATTTCTCCCCATCTGGGATTGTGGACCAACATACTTTGTGGGGTATATAAGGTGGGTTCTGGCTTCTGTAATTGTTTCTCCACTGGATATGGACATTGGCAGGTCAATCCATACTCCCATCCTATTTCTATCTTTCCCTCATTGGGTAGGAATCTGGAAAGGTGAGGTTCCAGGACACACTGTTGAGGTCATCTGCCCAAGGGAGTTCAGGATGGAATCCTAGTAGCATCTGTAAGACAGTAAGATATAAAGAAGGACAAAAATTTTAATAAACAGAAACCAAAAGTAGGGAGGAAGTAGATGAGAACAGGGATTCTAAAGTATAAAGAAGCTGGGAAGTCTATTTTAGATTTGTTCATGGGAGCCCATGAGTTTAGTAGATTTTGCTTGAGCTTGATAGCTAACATAACGATGGATTAAAAAATATTGTCCAGAGACTTCACTTTTGGAATGACAACCCTTCAGCTTCATTACTCAGGTGAGATCTTTCCTTTCATAGTATACTCTAATTTCATCTCAGGTGGTTCACTTTCTAACAAAGTCCCATAACCTAGATATACACCAGTTTCTGTGAGAGAGAGCATATGTTCACACATATCCGTAAACTACTGCAAAATATATGCCTGAAAGCAGAAGTGCACTAGAGTTTGCAGTGAGTACCCCCTTAACATTTCCTCTCCACTATTCCAAGCTTTGGGTCCATAATTGCTCAACAATTTGTTTGGCTTTGTATGTTAACTCTCTTTTCAGTCACCAAGTTCCAGATGCCACCAGGATGCTGGCCAGGCAACCCACTCTACTAAGGAAAGAGAGAGGCAGACTGGGAGTATGGACCAACCAGTCAACGCCCATGTTCAGCGGGGAAGCAATTACAGAAGCCAGACCTTCTACCTTCTGCAACCCACAATGACCCTGGGTCCATGCTCCCAGAGGGATAGACAATGGGAAAGCTGTCAGGGGAGGGGGTGGGAAATGGAGATTGGGTGGTGGGAATTGTGTGAAATTGTACCCCTCCTACCCTATGGTTTTGTTAATTAATCCTTTCTTAAATATATATATACATATATATATTGTCCAGGAAGATAATGTCAGAATTGAGAACAGAGCTTGAAAGTCAGATTAAAGAAGAGAGTAATTCCCAAACTTAAAGAAAATATATAAACACAACTCACTGCTTACCACATCAGTTTTACCCAGGGACCATGTATATTCATACTTAGCACAAGAGCCTGTATAATCTCTGAGTCTCTGTCAGTTTGAGCTCACAGCCCATCGTCATGACTGGGAACATTCTAGACTGCACCCATTTCAGGATCAGTCTCCCTTCAGTGACAGAGTAGGGTGACCCAGTTTCCCTTCAGAAAGTGGAGCAGCCCTTAAAATTGCTACTTTATAATGAAGGCAAGGTATGGGAGAGGCCCTCAAAAGGGCTTATGATGATGTTCCTGATGGAAGTGAACCAGTGATGGTGGAGAGAGGTACCATTAGAGGTCTAGGCCCATTGTATCTATGTGGGAATTCAAGGGTTCCCTGAATAGGGACCCAGATAATGGGGTGGCCTGGTATTGACCAAAAAGACCATCATTAAGTGATGTAACCCCTTCTTTATTTGATGAGTTTAAACTTTTCCCAAGTTGTTAAAGTGTTGAGTGTCATTTGTTATATCCAAACTTGTATGAGGTTTATGGGGTCTGGTCTCAAGTTGAGGAGGAAATACACCTAGGATTTAGTGGGACCTAAGTTAATCTCAAGTTTTATTGAATTTACTTATTTGATGATTCTAATAAAGGTTGTCATAGGTACATTAACTACCTTTTAATTTATATATAATTTATTAATTAATATATACATATAATTTATTATATATATATTTACCAGTATAGTTATTGGCCAACTGTATACAGTGTTTTTTCTAAAGATAATCAAGGAGTGATAGTAATTCTGATGTAATCAGAAGAGATTAAGGATATATCTTACTTTCTATGTGTAGTTAGCTGATTAGATAAAGTCATTGAGGAAGAGAAGTAGAAGTTAGGAGAGGAGGGTATCTAGGCCAAATAATAAATATTTGATTAGAAAATTTATGATGCCTTCTTTAGGCCATTCTACTAGATTTTTGATTTTATTAGGACTAAATATAACCACAAAGTACTATTAAGCACTTTTACTTTGAGGTATATAATTGCTCTTAATTTAAGGATAGGTATATATACATGTACCCAGTCTCCTAGGTCCTAGCCTATAATTTTGTTAGAGAATGTACCATGTAAAATGGAACTAGGTAGTCCCATGTGTTAGGAAAGGTCCCACCAGATTATTGGAGTTGGAAGGTTGACATCTCAGGCTTGACATCTTTGGATACAATCCAAACTATTTATTATTTTTGATTTCACAGAACAGAAAGAAATTAAGAGGGAATGGCAAGATAAAGTTGGGGAGAAAGAGGAACACCTCCAGCACTGTTTTACACTTGGTGAAGCTTCCCCCTTGCATATGAAGACCAGGGGCTCAAATCCAGGTCCTAGGGCATGATAACTTAGTGTTGGAAGTCAAAGACATAGCAATCAGGCAAGAGAAAGAAATTAAAGGAAAATATATTGGAGAAGTCAAACTATCATTATTTTCAGATGGCATGATAATATACATAGAAAATCCTACAGAATCCAGCGGGACTTTCCTGAAATTTACTAAGTAATATAGCAAAATGGAAGGTTATACAATTAATAAATAAAACTCAGTAGCATTTCTTGATGCAAATTCTAAGCCAAAAAAAGGAATTCAGAAATTAATCCTACATATTACATCAGAAAAAAAGATATATATATAGGAGTAAACCTAACAAAAGTATAAGATTTACATACTGAAAATTATGAGTCACTACTCATGGAAATAGAAAAAGGTACCAATAAATTGAAATACATACTGTGCTTCTGGATATTAATATCATCAAAATGGCTATTCTTTTGAGAGTCATATAACAGATTAAATGCAATCTCCATCAAGGTCCCACCAAATTTCTTTAAGAGAAAAGAGCAAAAGTTACAAGAAAAAAGTTACAAAAATACATTGTAAAGGATTATCTAGAATAATAAAATATCTAGAATTTCCAAAGCAATATTGAGGGAAAAAGGAACAAAACTACAGGCATAGCACTTCTACAGACACAGTTGTGCAGGAAAAGATAACAGTAACTAAGGCAATCAGACCCTGAGCAATGGTCTACAACATAGACCATAGCAACAAGTCCTACCCCCTAAACCTTGCAGCCTCTGTTTCTGTAATGACAATTTCTGCTCTCAGCTTGCACCCCCTATATAAATTTGTACCATCCCTTTGTTCAGGGTATAGAACTGTAGAGCACAAGCTCTTTTTGTGGCCTATTAACATTAATAAAACTCCTCCTGACTCTATCAGTTGGCTCTGATTCTCGAATTTGCAACAACAACAACAACAAAAATAATCCATCCAAAACTGGGGAGAGTATATGGATAGAAAATTCCCCAAAGACATTGAAAGAGTCATAAGATAAAAAAGGTCAAAATCATTGATGGTCAGACAAATGCAAATAAACACAACAATGAGATAGCACCTCACTCCTGTGAGAATGTCCTACATTAGAAGCAACAGTAACAAATGCTGGAGGGGTTGTGGGGACAAAGGAACCCTCCTGCATTGTTGGTGGGAATGTAAATTGGCCCAACCCCTGTGGAAAGCAGTCTGGATAACGCTCACAAGGCTAGAAATAGACTTTCCTTGTGACCAGCAATTCCTCTCCTAAGGAATCAAACACACCCATCTAAAAATATATGTGTACATCTATGTTCATAGCAGCACAATTCATAATAGCCAAAACCTGGAAACAACCCAGGTGTCTAACATACAGATGAGTGGCTCAGAAAGAAAGTTTTGGTATATATACACAGTGGAATACTACTCAGCTATTAAGAATAATAAACCGGCCTTCTTTAACCATTCTTGGATGGAGCTAGAAAGAATCCTCTTAGGTAAGCTAGAAAGATAAAGATGAGTATGGAATGATCCCACTCATAAGCTGACAAAGTAGAACAGAAAGGGAAGTACAAGCAAAAGTTGACTGAGTTTGGAGTATTGCACTAAAGTAAAAACAAACAAACAAAAAATAAACTAGGTTGTGGGGGGGAGCATAGATTTTCAGCTCCACTGTAGGGGATTGGGGATACAGACACAGACCCTGGATAGTGGTAATAGTGTTAATATATATACTCCTATTAACATATAGTCTTATAAATCACTATTTAATCAATATGAGGGGTAAAATAGATAGAATGCCTCAAGCTTTTTAATGCATAGACTTCAGTCCTGAGTATATATTCCTTCAATGTAAGTACTTAAGGTTTCATATTAGTAAACTGACTGAATTTCAACACTGGGCTCAGATTGTTAATGTATTTCTACTAATAACTTTTTTTTTGAAATATCAGATCACATATAATCTTAGACCAAGGAGACCAGAAGCAAGTGGTCTTGTCAGTATATAAGATATAGTTATTTGTAAATAATATTAAATGATATAAATCATGGTAAGGTCTTGTATGGTACAGCAAATCCTAACCATGGGATTTTCAAAGTAAACAAAGTTCCCAAACAACTTGGTTATAATAATTATCTATTGTTTTTCCATAACTCTAAGATAGCAAGGAACCTTCCTCATTCTCTATAAAACCTGTATTTCTCCCAGTCCTGGAACCTTTAGGGTTTTTCTTATTTTTCTTCATGCTTCTCTTGATCCATACCATTTAATACTATTATCTGCTGATCTCACCCAAATCAATGTATCTACCTCTGCCCCAACATGTTTCACTCTGTGTCCAGAGACTCCAGGTTTGGGATGCCAACCCTCCACCACCAATACTCTCCCACCAAGTTGCAGATTTTACCATGATGCAAACTTGACATCCCTGGGCAGACATCCTCACCAATGTGTCCTAGAACCCCACCTTCCCAAACTCTAACCCCACTGGGGAAAGATAGAAACAGGCTGAGGGTATGGATCAACCCATCAACACCCATGTCTAGCAGAGAAAAAAATACAGAAGCCTGACCTCCCACCTTCTATGACCAGTAAAGATCTTTGGTCATACTCCCAAAGGGATAAAGAATAAGGAAGCTTCTAATGGGGTGAAGGAATAGGGAACTCTGGTGGTGGGAATCGAATTATACAGAATTATACCTCTCTTATCACACAGTCTTGTCAATCATTATTGAATCACTAATAAAAAAAAGATTAAAAAAGTAAATGTTATACAAAATAAAAAAAAAGTTTTGCAGATACTTATGATGGTTAGATGACAAATTTTACCTACTATCAACAACCATACTATAAACCATTAACCCCCCAATAAAATGATTAAAAATAAAAACATGTACACTCAACTGTGTAAATTATCATCCAGCACCTTAAATAAACTACCTTTTAATGGACAAAAAGCAAAGTGACTCACCTCTCATTTTAAAGGTGAAATGCAACAAAGTAAGGATGTGAAATAATTTTTAGTTATTTACGAAATGCCATGTACAGTATGGGGGTCACCATCAGTAGCTGAGGAAATTTCTTTCACTTGAGCTAGACACAGGTGTGTTGTTGACTTTCATCATCATTATAATTACAATCATCAAATCATTTAGAGTAAATCTGAGGATAAGAAAATTCAGTTACATTGGTATATTGCACCAAAGTAAGACTCTGGGGTTCCAGGTACTGGAAGAGGAGGACCTAGTGGGGGTTTAGTTGTTATGTGGAAAACTAGGAAATATTATGCATGTACAAACTATTGCATTTTACTGTCAACTATATACCATTAATTCCCCAATAAAGAAATTAAAAAACAAACTCAGTTACAGAGTTCAGTAGAGAAAAATGAAGAATTGTGTCAATATATCTTTAGGATAATCTAGTTCATTGTAAGTCAAAAAATGGTCTAAAAATATATTTAGAAATTCAACCAGGTTCTCCACCACCCGTCCCCTAACAGATTTTTGTTGTTGTTCAGAAAGGCGAGGATATGTCTTTACATCAGAAAAGTTACGTTTTATCCAATGTGTTAAAAATATCTGAAAGGAAGATAGAAGAAAGAAGCCACTTAAAGGATGACAACTGAAGTGCACTGGAAAATAAAATGCAAACCTTTGATCTAACTATTAGAAAATAATGCAAAACCAAATGAAAGTATATTCTACAAAATAATTACCTTATACATTTCAAAATGATAAGGGCGTGAAGGAAAGGGCTATGGAAGTGAGATTGATAGTTGAGAATTAAGAATGTGTGACAACAAAAATATAACATGAGATCCTGAATTGTATCCTGGAACCAATCAAGGACATCAGTGGTGAAAATTAGGTAAAAACTGATAAAGGCTTTGGTTTAATTAGCATCCTTGTACCTATGTTCATTTTTATAAGCACATCATGGTTAGGCAAGATGTTAACTTTAGAGAGACTGAGTAATGAGTTTAAGAATGTTCATTTGGAAGTGGCAATAGGTAGTTGTGTGCCTTAGGGAGAGAAGAAAGACCATAGGAAAAATTATATATTACATATATATACTATAGATAGTTACAAAAATAATATTCAATAATACTCTTATCTGTGACCTTCGGAGAACTACTGCAGTTGTCAATGAAGGGAATGGGGACACAGAACTCTGGTGGTAGAAACAGTGTGGATTTATATCCATTATCTCGTAATTTTGTAAACTAATATTAAATCACTAATAAAACTTTTTTTAAAAGGCTTATAGTGGTCTGAGAGGTGGTGCAGTGGCTAAAACATTAAACTTTCAAATACAAGGTCTGAGTTCAAGTTTTGGCAACACTTGTACCATAGTTGTCGCTGTCGGACCGCAACAACAACAGGGACACCAGAGTCTTCTTCCTCAATTCCCTTTATTTCCTTCTTATGGCCACCTTAAGTACCTTTCACTGTTACATAGTCAGTCAGTGGGCATTAAGCAAGCATACAGCATTCATAGATCATGCAGCCTTCTACCAATCATAAAACAGTTCACGTGTACAGCACGTAGTCTGTGAAGTTGGATTGTCCAACTTCCGCAAAGTTGTTTACCACTTTACTGGTTTAGCCACCACGTGGCTGGCGCCATCTTAGGGGCGTGATGTGCAGTGTCATTATGGCTCCTGACAGCTCCCCTGTTTATATATAATAAAATGAGCAGGGGACCATGCCTGTCTTAGGTTGCCCCAGACTGTTTGTACCCTTACCTGTCTTCAGCAGCCGGGCAGCTTGGCATGCCGCCTGTCTTAGGTTGGTATAGGAACCCCAGGGAACTTACCCGTCTTTGGCTACTGGTCCAGCATGCTTAGCCAGATTTGAGGGGTCTCTCCACCTTGGATAGCCAACATGGCCTGGACCATAATTTGTCATTCGACTCGAGCCTGTGCTCTGAGACGACACAGACAGTAAAGGCCCAGGATGACGGCACTCACAAGCGCTTTCCCGAGGACCCCTACTCCAGCTTACTCTTTTAGGTGGGAGACTGCTGAGAGCACATAAGTGGCAAACTCTTTTGCTGTGGCAATCTGCACTTTGGTAGTATCAATGGAGAAAATTTGGCGTCTCATGGTCTTGGTCAGCATGTCAAACTCAGCAGACCAGGTGCCATTGAGAATCAGGGATAATCACCTGGAGTGATTAGCTGCCAGACTGTTATTGACCCATGCCGTACTGGTGACACACACTCCAGGCATGCTCCGCACGCAATGAGCAGCCAGCATACCCTCTATTTGCTCAACTGACTCTTGGAGAAGGTCTACCCTTTGGTTCACAATCATGATACCTGCTCTGAGGTGTTGAACAACAGCTAGATTGGTTTGTAAGGCCTCGGCCGTGGATGCGGTAAGATTATTTAGAGCTTCTGCAGTAGGTATGCTAAACCAGTAAAGTGGTAAACAACTTTGCGGAAGTTGGATGATCCAACTGAACAGACTACGTGCTGTACACGTGAACTATTTTATGATTGGTAGAAGGCTGCATGATCTATGAATGCTGTATGCTTGCTTAATGCCCATTGGCTGACTATGTAACAGTGAAAGGTACTTAAGGTGGCCATAAGAAGGAAATAAAGGGAATTGAGGAAGAAGACTCTGGTGTCCGTGTCATTGTTGCGGGCCGACAGTGACAAGTGGTGCTGAAACCTGGGAATCTCAAAACGGTCCATGAGTAAACCGAAAAGGAAATTGAAAAATAAAATTAGAGTTGATAGCCTTATCGTTATGAAGCTGAGGGAAATTTGTTCAAGAATAGCTTGATGTGGCAAGTTTTCCCAGAAAATAGTTTCACACATATGTATTTTAAGCATATATGCTCATGCTTAGATCTCACAAATCAAAAGCTGGAACTCTATAAAAACTTCTATGGAAACAAATGACATTTTACTTCAGTTTTCTCAACATTTTATTACTGTTGCCTTTTTACAGAATTACCACTCTTCTAATTCTAAGTAAATCTCCAGGTTCTCGCTATGCATGTTCATGCAACTTTTGCCTCTGGATATCGGTAGGGGTAGATGAGAACTTCTTAATCTACTAAAATGGAAGTCAATAATTAGGAGGCTACTTAGATTCCGAGGCAATGAAAAACTGAAAACTGTGATATGAAATTTGAAAAGTTTCAGCCTCGTACTCTTCAAGTCTAAATTTAAAGATAATAATAAAGTCAACTAGGGGGCTGGGAGATGGCACACCTCATTAAGTGCACATGTTATGATGTAGAAGGACCTGGGTTTAATTACCCAGTCCCCATCAGCAGGGGTAAAAGCTTCATCAGTGGTGAAGTGATGCTGTAGATATCTCTCTCCTTCTCTATCTCCTCTCTCAATTATTTCTCTCTCTCTCTCTTTCTATATATATATATATTCAATTAATATATAAAATATTTAAAATAACAATAGTAATGTTAATTACAGATTGAAACTGAGGTGTGAAATCAACAGAAAAAGATTCAGTATCATTCATTATCTCCTCCCAGTTGTTTCTGCCCTTTCACCATCATATAAGCACATTATTATTATTATTAATGTATTTTTAATTCATTTCATTAGTGATTTTATAATGGTTTGCAAAATCATAAGATTAACAGTATAATTCCACATGGCACCCATGACTAAGCTCTGTGCCTCCCCTTCCCTACCTTCATCCACCTTCCTCATTCCCAAGTCTTCCCAGCCCCCACTTAAGGATAACCACCATCATTTTCACAGTATTAGTGACATACTATTTTTTTTAACAAGTTCATATGTTTCAGTACTTTACAATGTACATATGGGTGAAACCATTCAGTAGTTTTCTTTCATAAATATGTAGGTCATTTGATAACAGATATAAACTATAGAAACAAGAGTCCTTAAATACAAACACAGTGGTTTCTCTCACTTTGAGTTAGATCCATTCTACAGCTAGAGTATTTATCTTTTTCTTTTGCCTAAATTCTTCCTGTAGCTTGGATTCAGTTTTTTTTTTTCCATTTTTCAAAATCATCAACACTACACCTTCAATATTTGCCTTTTTAATACTCTGTAACAAAAACTGTGCTGGCATGTCCTGTGTATTATTTCTTGGAAAAACTGTAAGAACCAATTAAGCTAACTGGTTACAATTTCATAAAAGTTTAAAAATTGAATACAATAGTTCATATATTGTGGCATTCTCTGTGTAATAGTAATAACTAGGGTTTATTTTCAAGAGCCAAGTCTGTTTTTCTCTTACTCTTTAAAATATCCAGTTCTTAGCTATAGGAATCAGTGGTTTTAAAACAGAAATATATAAAACATAATCAGGCATCACTTTAATTTTAATATTTTAGTTTAGTATTTATACTAGGAAATGATAATCAAGTTGACCCTTTCATAGTTAGTAGTAACTCAATAGAGGTGGGTTAATTGGCATATCAACTCCTATTTACTATACTATATATACTATAGACTGAAAAATGGAATTCTCTATTCAGAAAGAAGACAATAGCTAGGATAAAGACGTAGAGAAGACCTTTTTGGATGCTCTCAAGATACATTCCTGCCTCCCATCTGTATTATCCATATACCTCTTCCTGTCTACTTTTTAGTTTGGGGCTTATTATTTCAGCCTCTGTCCTTTTGAGCCAAGGATCCATAGCTTACATTGAAAGCAGACATCTTTCACAGCTAACCAAATAAAGGTGAATAAGAGAAAATAAATGGCATGTGCTCATGTTTGTTCCTTTGGTGATGTTAACAAATTAAATGACAAAAAAGCTTCCCTTTTCCTCTGTCAACTATGTTGTGCTCTTTCCCTCCTTACCTTGTTAAGGATTTTTTTTTCAGTCTTGCCCTTGGTATAAGTGAAAATTAAAAGCTTTCCAATACTCAGAATCAAATGGTTTATGTGCTCAGTTCTGGGGGACAAAGTTTCATTCTATTACTTGATTTCACACATGAAAGTTGTCTATATTTCTTTTTCTAAAGAAATAAAAGGAGAAAATATAATTATAGTTCCTGTCACAGTGTCTGCAGTACAATATTAGCTCATTATAACTGTCACATCACCACTGTTATATGTCAGTGGTGGCCACAGAGATGACAGCACAGAAATGTCCCTCATTCTTCCTGACCTTTAAAAGAAAATGGCTTGTGAAGATGTTATTTTTAATAAAATAATTTATATATCTTTTTATTTTGTTTTAATAAAATAATTCATATCTCTTTTTATTTTGTTTTATTTTGTCTTAGTAAAATAATTCATATCTCATTTTATTTTGTTTTAATAAATTAGTGAAATTTGATAATGACATTTTTAGCTACTCTACTATATAGCTTTAAATGAGCTAATCAGATAAAAAAACTGAAGAAATCGAGATTACTAATACAGTATTACTGTTATTCTATGAATACTTCTAAAAAGGGATTGAAATATAAAGTAATATGTTATGTCCCTGACATTATCTATAGCTACATGTAGCTTTATTAGTTTGTATTTGGCAATGTACTTAGTACACAGGTTTGCATGCTATACTAATGTAGTATGCAAGTTTTAAAGAATGTTACTCCAGTTCCATGAGATCTCCACTTTTAAAAGTGAGATGATAGGGAGTCAGGTGGTAGGGCAGCGGGTTAAGCGCAGATGGCGTGAAGGTCAGGGACGGGAGAAAGGATCCTGGTTTGAGTCCCCAACTCCCCACCTATAGGGGAGTCTCTTTACAAGCGGTGAAGCACGTCTATAGGTGTCTATCTTTCTCTCCCCCTCTCTATCTTCCCCTCCTCCCTCCATTTCTCTCTGTCCTATTCAACAACAACGGCATCAATAACAACAACAATAATAACTATAACAATAAAAAAACGAGAAACAAAAGGAAATAAAAAGTGAAATGATAGAATCTAACAGATTTTCTAATGTTATTTTTTATCTCTTTTTATTGGAGGATTTATGGTTTACAGTTGACAGTAAAATATAATAGTTTGTACATACATAACATTTACCAGTTTTCCACATAACAAGAATCTAACAGATTTAACATCAAGATGAGAAATGGTAAATGTAACCTGCACAGTAGTATTTGTCATTTAGAGAATATTCTAGTTATATGATGTTCATGTTTTGCCACTGCCTACCCACATAAAAGTACACACACACACACACACACACACACACACACACACACACACACACACACACTCATCACTGAAAATTACTCAGAGACTCAAATGTGGACTCATTGATTTTACCAAGCCTCAGAAAATCATTCAAGGTTATTCAGGACATACTGTAGTTTCACCACCTCCACAGAAAGTAATCTTTTTAGAAGATAGTGGCAAAATTTACTGAGATTTCAATAACTTTGGGTTGACAATATTAAGGACCCCCCCCCAATAAAGAAAGCAATAGAGATGCTTTCCAACTTTATTTTGATTATCTCTAGTCAGAAATAATAGTGCTATTCATTCTGAGTGAACCTAAACAGTTCTTTGCATTTGTATAGTACTTGAGTAGCCACTAAATCTACTTTCTGGATAAATCGGAAAACAAATCAGCAACAGCAAACTTTTGTCAGTTCCTATCAATTTCAACTGGTATTGCCTTTCCAATATTGGTCTACAGAAGGACATGTGACCAGTATGTACAGAACTATTCTGAGAGTGACAGCAGTTAACTTCCTTTTCCAACATTTCCTCTAAATTTGCTCCTAGAAGAGTGATATGAGTAGTAGAATGAGTTTGCAAATCAAAAGGCTGTATATCAGAATTCTATGTGAACATCTCATGGATTGAATAGTTTCAAACAAGTTATAAGACTGCTATTGCACAAAATTAAAGGACTTTGGGAGTAAGGGGGCTGCAGGCTCTGGTGCATGATGATAGAGGAGGACCTAGGTTGGAAATGAGAGTGTTTTGCAGAAAACTGAGAAATTTTATATGTGTACCAACAACTGTGAACCATTAATCCCCCAATAAAATAAAACAAAATAATTGGTTGAACATCAGTTTTCTCAGCCTAGAGTTGTCTACTACAAAGGCTTATTTTAACAAGTTCATGCTTATGTGTATAAGTTTTATTTTCAGTCTGGAAAATGCTAGCGAGCTTATTGTTAATAGCTTACTTCTTATAAAAAACTATTAAACTTCCTAACCACTTCTGCCATAATGTGGGGGTAGCTGCTACATTTAGGAATTTTTTTAAAAAGTATTTTTCACTGAGGTTTTGCTGGAGATTCTCATTTATGTGATTCTAACACTCCTAGTGGACATTTATTTTTATCTTGAATATAGTATGAGAGACACAGAGGAAGAGAAAGACAAAGAGAGAAAGGGAGATACCATAGTACTGCTCCACCACTCATGAACCTTCCCCTTTGAATGGTGCTCCCATGTTATGGTTGTCAGTCTAAAACAGGAGTCCTCATGGATGATAAAATAGTTGCTTTAGTGTGTAAGCTATATCTTAGCCCCCCATGTAGACATTTTTTAATCTAACATAACAAAGACATGAAAAGATAATGTCTGGGCTCAACAAGAATTATGTTCACATAGCTACTGAAAATTAGTGAGTTCTGCACATACTAAAGCCATCTGTATTTAACAATCTAGGTAAAACATTAGAAAATGTTATATCAAGATTTCACTAATAAAATTTTCCTCATATGCACTTTGTTTATGTGATGCTCAAACATAGCTACTTTACAAAAGATCAAACTAAGTTTACACAATGAACAAAAATAGTTGGATTTATTTTAAAAATAGGCCCTTGGCTAGTGAGGAATCAAATTATTTTCTTTTGCAGTATTTATATGTGTGATGTGTTGTTGAGCAATCATTTTATATGCAAAGTCCCAGATGCCCAATGAAATGTATGAACAAGATTCTCTGTGGTACAGTCTCTGTGATTTAACACTATCCCTATCAAGATAACACCAAATTTCTTCAAAGAGATAGAACAAAAGTTATAGGATCTTATCTGGAACAAAAAAAAAATCCCTATAATTACCAAATCAATCTTGAGGAAAAAGAACAATACCAGAGGCATCACACTACCTGACCTCAAACTATACTACAGAGTTACTATAATCAAAGCAGCATGGTACTGGAACCAAAACAGAAACATAGATCAATGGAATAAAATTGAAATTTTATAATTCAGTACACATATCTATGGGCAACCCATTTTTTACAAAGAGGACCAAAACATTAAATGGAGAACAGGGAGCCTCTTCAACACATGGTAATGAAAAAATTGGATTGAACCACGTTAACAAATGAAATTGGACCACCACATATCACCAAGCACATAAATCAACTTGAACTGCATCAAAGACAGAGATGTCAGACCAGAAACTATGAAATACTTACAAGAAAACATTGGCAGGACATTTCATGACATATACTTCAAAAAGATCCTAAGAGAGTTAAATCTAACAGCAAAGAAAACAAAAATAAATCACTAGAGCTGTATCAAATTGAAAAGCTTCTGCACAATAAAGGGTATCACCAAACAGAAAGATATCCTACAGCATGGGAGACAATCTTTGCACAACATACTTCAGATAAGGGTTTAAGAATCCAAAATTCATAAAGAACTCAGTAAACGTTAACACAAATAAAACAAATAACTCTATAAGAAATAAACAGGGTGAGGATACAACGAGTGCCACCCCAGCATGCTCCACTTCAGACTGTGTCCAAAGACTTCAAGTGTGGAATGACAACCCTTCAGCTTCATCACTTGGGTTGAGACTTTTCCTTTCATAGTATTTTCTAACTCCATTCCAAGTGGTTCATTTCCTAACAAAGTCCCAAAACCTAGAGATAGACCAGGTCCCCTGAGATAGAGCATATGTTCACATGTATCTATAAACTAGGGCAAAATATATACCTGAAAGCAGAAGTACACAATAGTCTGCAGGGAGTACGCCCCCCAACACTTCATCTGCACTATTTCATCCTTTAGGTCCATGATTGTTGAATAATTTGTTTGGCTCTGTATGTTAACTCTCTTTTCAGCCACCAGGTTCCAGATGTCAGCATGATGCCAACCAGACTTCCCTGAACAGATGACCCCACCAATATGTCCTGGAGCTCTGCTTCCCCAGAGACCCACCCTACTAGGGAAAGAGAGAGGCAGACTGGGAGTATGGATCGATCAGTCAACACCCACGTTCAGTGGGGAAGAAATTACAGAAGCCAGACCTTCCACCTTCTGCATCCCACAGTGACCTTGGGTCTATACTCCCAGAGGGATAGAATGGGAGAGCTATCAGGGGAGGGGATGGGATATAGAGATATGATGATGGGAATTGTGTGGAGTTGTACCCCTCCTATCCTACGGTTTTGTTAATGTCTCATTTTTTAATAAATAAATTAATTAAAAAAGAGAAAACAGGGTGAGGATATGAACATAAACCTTACAGAAGAGGAGATCCAGGGGGTCAACAGACACAAGAGAAAGTGCTCATAGTCATTTATTATCAGGGAAAGGCAAATAAAGACAACAATGAGATACCACTTTACATCTGTGAGAAGGTAATAAACTTTAAAAGACAGTAACAACAAATGTTGGAGAGGATGTGGAGAAAAAGGGACACTCCTGCACTGCTGGTAGGAGTGTAAATTGTTCCAACCCTTATGGAAGATAGTCTGGATATTTATCAGAACAGTAGTAATAGACTTGCCATATGACCCAGAATTTCTTTCCTAGGGATTTATCCAAAGGATAATCCACTCAGAAGAGATCTATGTATACCCATGTCCATAGCGGCACAATTTGCTGTCCACAGACACATGACTAGTAAAAAAACAAACAAACAAAATACCCTGTGAGATATATATACGATGGAATGTTATTTATATATTTAACTGTTAAAATTATGATGTCTCCTTTTCCTCATCTTGGGTGTAATTTTAAGTGCTATAACACAAAAAGAGAAGGACGAATACAGTATTATCTCACTTCTAAGTGGGACCTAATAATTAGGCATAGGGAGGAAGAAAACAAAGTGAAACATGAACTAGGCATGTTGTGTTGCATCAAAGCAAGGAATTCTAGGGTAGGGAATAAAGAGAGGTAGGGAGGAGAACTGTGGGGGCCGGGTGCATATTGAAATTAGAGGCATGTAAAGCATTAACCACCCTAATAAAAAAAAAAGAAAGAACCTAAGCATAGAAGTACCATATGATACAGAAACCCTACTTCTCAGAGTATTCTCAAAAGAAATAAACACACTAATTTGAAAGCATATCTGTAGGGTTGAAATAACTCACTTGTGTGCTGCTATGCTATGCTGTGCAACTCATTTGAGCCCAATTACCACCATTCTGAAGTAAAGTTTACTCCTTCTTGCTCTCACTTTCTCACTTTCTTGCTCTCTCTTTCTGCCATTATGAAAAAGAACATAAAAGAAAACACTAAGCAGCAGCATACAGATTAGCCAAAATAAGGAAACAACCTGTGTTAGTCAATGAATAGAGTTAAAATAATCATTTTATAAGTTATTGTGAATATATAGGTTGACACGTAGATCAATGTAGATAAATGTATGCAATATTAGTCATGCATAAGAATGAGAAAATGAGGGCCAGATTGTGGCTCACTCAGTAGAGTTCACATTGCCATGCATGAGCACACAGGTTAGGTTCTTCAGTCTTCACCAGCAGAAAAAAGTTACAAGTGGTAGATCAGTACTGCAAATGTCTCCTTCTCTTGAATTTCTCCTTCTCTGTATCTCTGTTTCCTAGTCTTTATCAAAAAGAATTAAAAAAAAATACTGTTAGGAGGTATGGAACTGTGAAGGCAAAGAGCCCAGGCATAGCCCTGGTGGCAAAAAGAGGAAGAAGAAGAAGAATGAGAAGAAGGAGGAAGAAGAGGAGGAGGAAAAGGAGAAATAGTATAAATTCCAACAATATGCATGAAACACAAAGGCATTATTCTAAATGCATTGACAAAAAGACAAATACTGTATGATATTATATGTGAATTTTAAAAAATTGAAACAAACTCATAAAAATGGAGAGATCAGACTTGAAATTACCACTGATGGGGGTGTGGGTGAAGAAATGTGGTCAAATGGTACAAATTTCCAGTTACAAGATAAATAAGTACTTGGGATGCAATGTACACAATAATGCTTTAGGTGACACTACTGCATGATACAAAGAAAGATTTTTAATCTTAAAAAATTGTCATACAAAGAATTTTTTCTTTTTATTGTATTGATATGTACCTATCCTGGTAATTTCACAATATGTGCACATTAGACTTGCATACTGTAAGCCTTAAATTTTATACAGTGAAGTGTTTCAAGTACTCAAAACTCAGTAAGAAAAGACCCTTCCTATTCTGAAGAAGTTAGGGAATCTTGCGCATATGCTTGATTTAATCTTTGGTCCTGGATTTTTGTTAACTTTTGGCTTGAAAATATAATCTATCATCTTAAATCTGACAATTTAACAAACTACTTCAGATATACTCAAATTTCCAGGAACAATAATTATAATTGCAAACAATTTATTGCAAGGGTCATGCAATGTAGCAAACATGTTACCATGCAAAAGCCCTAAATTCAAGTCTCTGGCCTCCACCTGCAGGGGTCAATGTAAGCAGTAAAGCAGGGTTACAGTTATCTCCTTCTCTCTTGTTTTATCTCTGTCTCTATAAAAAAAAGAGAGAGAGAAGAGAAATGATGTGAAGGGAAAAGAAGTCAAGAGAAGAACAGAAGAGAAAAGAGAAAAAAATGTTCACTGGGAATGGTGGATTCCACCTGTAGGCACTGAACCAGAACAATAAACTTATCAGTGATAAATAGGGCCAGGGCGGTAGTGCAGCAGGTTAAGTGCACATGGCACAAAGCTTAAGGACCAGCTTAAAGATCCTGGTTTGAGCCCTGCTCCCAGCTCCCAACCTGTAGCGGGTGGAGGGTCACTTCACAAGCAGTGAAGCAGGTGTCTGCAGGTATCTATTTTTCTCTCCCCCTCTCTATCTTCCCTTCTTCTCTCGATTTCTCTCTATCCTATCCTGTACAATGACAGCAATAACAACAATAATAATAACAACAATGATAAACAACAAGGGCAACAAAAAGGGAAAAAATGGCCTCCAGGAACAGTGGATTTGTGGTGCAGGCTCCAAGCCACAGCAATGGAGGCAAAGTTAATTAATTAATCAACTTTGCCTGGAGGCAAAGTTAATTAATTAATCAACTAATTAAAATAAATAAAATAAAAGATTTATTCCCTACTCCAATTTGATAATGTGATGGTGGTTAAGGGTCTTCTCTGCATACATAGAGATAGTATGCACAGTTTTTGAGGCTGCCTTGGTAACTAGCCCTCGCTGATGTGAATAACAGAAGAAATAGGTTTATTTTTGAGAAATGAGGGTTAACTAATGAAGAGTTCCATCTATGCCATAATCCTATTTGTATCCTTTGTAAATCTAACTTGATCTTCTCAGTTAATGTTAAATTGATTAAAGTAAAAGGGAAAGTATACAGATAAGGAGATTGCTTACCCAACAAGAATGTGCACCTCACTATAGACAAGGTTCTGGGTTCAAGCCTGAGCACCATGTGGGGGCACTATGGATGGCACACAGGTGGTGCTCTCTGGGTTGTGAAGCAATGTTATTGCTATGATATCTATCCTCTCTGTATGTCTCTCTCACTCTACTCTTTCTATCTACTTCTTCCCTTTCAAACTTTCTCTCAAAAAATAAATAATAAAAATAAATTGGCTATAGATTCTACTTGGTGGTATCACACATAGGCAGGGTCCTGGATTAATCTGCCAGTGCTGCAGAAGAGAAAAGGAAAATAAACTGAAAGAATAGGTAGAAAATGACTGAGGAGACTTATTCTCTTTTATGAAAGAATAAACAAAATATTCCTTTAAAAATATCCCTTATACTGGAAACAACATAACAGACCTTTTTGTGGACCTCCACAAACCTTGCTCTCAATGTAGAACAACAATAGTAGAAACTTCCCCACTCTCCGAAGGGAGGCTGGACCAACGTACTCTGCCACTATTACTAAAATGAGCACAGCTTAGAATGTTCCTAGCTATGACCATAATCTCAGCCCAATAAGGATCCAGAGGTTTATACAGGCTTCTGTGCTAAATATGAATAGACATGGGCCTTAGGTCAGAATGATAAGGTTTACACTAACAGTATTTATATACTTTTCCCATATTTGTGAGCTACTCTCTGCCCTGATCCAGCTTTCTAGTCCTATTCACAACTCCGACACAATCTTCCCAAAGCCTTTAGCACACCTGCATGTGAGCTGTGGGGTTCAGGCAAAAATTAGTAAAGTCAAGGGCCCCTTGGAATATACCTAAAATAGACTTCCTAGCTTCTTCTAACATGAAGACTCCAAATCACATGTGCTATATTTTTACCTTTTGGTTCCTGATTATTAAACAATTTGTTCTTCTTTGTATCATAATGCTTTTTAAATACCAAGTTGCAGATGCTACCATGATGCCAACCTGACTTCCCTGGGCAGACAATCTCACCAATGTGTCCTGGAATCCCACCTCCCCAGAGGCCTACTTCACTAGGGAAAGATGGATACCGACTGGGGGTGTGGATAGACTTGTCAGTGCCCATGTCCAGCAGAGAAGCAATTACAGAGCTAGACCTCCCACCTTCTGTACCCCATTAAGATCTTTGGTCTATACTCCCAGAGGGTTAAAGAATAGTGAAACTTCCAGTGGAAAGGATGGCATACAGAACTCTGGTGATGGGAATTTTGTGGAACTGTACCACTCATCCCACAATCTCCACAAGTCCATCATTATCAAATCACTAATATAAAAAATATCCTTCATAAAACACGCATTTGGGGTCGGGCGGTAACGCAACGGGTTAAGCGCACATGGCACAAAGTGCAAGGGCCGGCTTTAGGATCCCGGTTGGAGCCCCCGGCTCCCCACCTGCAGGGGAGTCACTTTGAAAGCGGTTAAGCAGGTCTGCAGGTGTCTATCTTTCTCTCCCCCTCTCTGTCTTCCTCTCCTCTCTCCAAATCTCTTTGTCATATTCAACAACAATGACATCAATAACTACAATAATAAAGCAACAAGGGCAACAAAAGGGAATAAATAAATAAATACATACATATAAAAAAAAGAAGGTGAATGAAACCTCCAATCCACTTCACATTTCTTAAAAAAAAAAAAAAAAAAAGCATTCAACGACACTTTGTTGACAGATTACCCTAGGGATTTGGAAGCGTTAACACAATTTCACATCGTGACTGATTTATAGCAAAGAAACAAACTGTGCCTGGATTGAGTAACTAGAGATTTCAAGTTTTACTTGCTCAAGTTGAGTGATATGTAGAGTCTGGACTTATTCTCCTTTGTTGGGGTATGATATCACATCCCTTTTCCACAAGTCACAGACACATGAACATCCTCTTAGCCACCAGGACTGTCTGACAGTCCCTGACAGAGTTAAGAGGAAGTCCCTTACTAAATTGCAATCCTCTCTTTGAGGCAAGGACACTTTCTAAAATGACATTATAATGACATAGGCTGTTACTCCTCATTGAATTGTATGTCTGTTAACAGCAACCAGTCCTGGAGTCCATGTCAGCACTACTGATCCCCTAAGACCATTGGTATTCCATGGAAACCCCAAAACCCCAGAGAAGATGTAGACAGGCTCTTGTTTACAAATTTCTACTGCACACAGTTGTGAACGTGAGGAGAAAATACAATACAAAGATGTCTCTGGAAAGTAGAAAAAAAGAGAATAAAATTTTCTCTAGAGAGTGGCGACTATGGAAGTTTCTCTTTCCATTTTTTACCCTTTCCTAATCTCCTACTCAGAAGGACATTCCATATGTAACCTATATAATTTCTTTGATTACTGGGGGGAAAATCTTACAAACCAGTAAATAAAAGTAGGTATAACTAAAGTATCTTTTCTAATTATTTGAGTTGTAGGTGACAATCCTATACAAAAGTAGCAATATTCCTTTTGTATAACCAAAATGTCATGAGAAAGTTGTTAAAAAGTCTAGTGGATATAAACCACAAGATAACAACTTTTATGATCAAAAGCTAAAAGCTGAAACTAATCCTCTTTCTCATGACTTTTTTGAAGTCTTTCTCTTTTGCAAATGCTCAGTCATTTAGTATTCACTAAGCATTAAAACATAATCAGCTGATAGCATTTAAGATCCATAGTTCAAGGGCTGGTGAAACAGTTCATTTGGATAGTGCACTGCTTTGCCATGTGCACAGCATAAATTCGAGTCCAGACCCACTATATTTAAGGAAGCCTCAGTGCTGTGGTCTCTCACTATCTTCTTTACTCTATCTGAAAAATTCTGGTTCTACCTAAAAAATTCCATAGTTCTTTCCTCAGGCACCATCATGAGCCAGAACTGATAATACTGACAATAACAACAACAACAATAATATCCATAAGATTATTAATACTTGTATTTTTGCCTCTCTATGCTCTCCAGCTCTGACACCACTCTCAGTTGTCTAGCTCCAAAATGGCACCTGTCTGAGAAAATAAAGAAGTCAAGGATTGTACTTTCCTAGCAATTGCCATTTTTCCTTTCATTGATGATGCAATTTAACAGCTGAAAGTGGAAACTGAGAAGAATAAGTAATTCCTTTATTCAAAACTGTAGGCAGATAACAATACCAGGCAGCTTCTTTGGGGAGACATAGCAGGCTTATTTATGTAAAAGGCAACACAGATACTGTTGGGAGGGGGGAGAAACCTGTGTGTTCCTCTATCCTCTTGCATTTTAATAATATTAATATGATAATATGCCTTACTCTGCATGTTCACACACTTGTTCTTCGGTAAATTCAGTGTGTGATGTTACAAAGAAGAACTGCATCAATAAGACAGTTCATTGGATCTAGACGTTTAATTTCATTCCCTTTCACTTAAAAACAGAAGGAAGGTCTGAGGAGAAGTTCAGTAACTGAGCATATGAACTATATTGGATATCATATTACTAATCTAATAAAGAGATTCCCTGGGCTTGGATGTTACTGCAAGCTTTCAGGGATAAGTTGCAAATGACCTTGATAGTATCAACTTCCAAAATGCATGCCCTCAAGAGATAGCTTTCAGCTCATCAGTTTCCATTCATTTGTGTCCTTGACATAGAACACTGACTATATAACTCTGGGCAGGGTATCTGTCTATGAAGATAGAAGGGATTATGTCAATAAATCTCATTACACATAAATATCCAAGGATGTCCCAACAGATCGCCTGAAGAGCAAGTTATGAATTTCAAAGATGTGCTTCATGATTCTATAATTACTGAACTGATGGTAAAGTCAAACAAGGTTCCCAGGAAGCAAGAAAGAACTTAAATAAGAAGGTATGTTTTTAGTTATAAAAAAAATGCTGACTACAGCTGTGGATCGTTAAACTTTGAAGTTGAAAAAAGATACATTATAGAACTTACTCTTGACTTCATATTAGCCAGGTCCACAGACTCAAATTGAAAAGATACTAGACCATCCAAGATACTCTTGAAAAGAAGTCTTCGGGGCCAGGCAGTGGTGTTCTTGGTTAAGCACTCAAATTACAATGCACAAGGACCCAGGTTCAAGCCCCCAGTCCCTGCCTGCATGGAGGAAGCTTCACAAGTGATGAAGCAGGGCTTCAGGTGTGTTTCTAACTCCTCCCCCTCTCTCAACTTCTCTCTGTTTCTATCCAATAAAAAATAAGTAAAAATAAATTAAAAAAATAAATCTTCAGAAAAGACTTATCTAACATTCCATTCACATAGTTATTTGTTAAATAAATCTACTATATTGAACAGATAAGTGACAGACACTATAGTAAACATGATGTATATAGAGGTAAGTTAAAGTTCACACCTCAAGAAGTTAAAAGCATAGACTTACAGACAAACGAATAGAAGCACAGTTGAAATAAAAAATTCATTAAGTTTGCTAAAGATCTATGAAGTCATCTTCAATAACTGGATATATAAATTTTACTATATTTATAGAGATAGAAATAGATTTATAAAGATATAGTAAGTTAAGTGATTTGTTGATAAGCCTTACTGAAGAGGATAAATAAATACACCAAGCATCTAATACTACATATTTCAAAGAGTACACGATCTATGAGAAAAGTACAAGATTCTAATCATATTACTGCCATTTTTTTAAATCTGGCCAAATTTTTAAGTATTACTGTTTTTTCTACCCGTAGATTGTTATACAATATGGAAGTTTCAGTGATGGCAAAATGCACACCTACCTATCAGAGGATACACATTACCATGCATGAAGATTG